>NC_066528.1:7512890-7592890 GCF_024679095.1 Eriocheir sinensis
CAATCAACCAGGGCCATTATTATCATTATTATTATAAGAGATGAATCAGGCAGAGGGAGGACTGCACACACTATAAGCTGCCTGTTGAGCCACCTCCAAACACCTGAGACGCCTAAAAGAGAAAACTGAAGTGAAAGCAAGAAGTGGAAAGTGGACGAGACAACACAGAAGATTATGGAAGTGGAGGGACTGAATGATAAACATCTCAGAATACAATACAGATTATGGAAGTGGAGGGACTGAATGATAAATATCTCAGAATACAATACAGAAGATTAAGGAAGTGGAGGGACTGAATGATAAACATCTCAGAATACAATACAGAAGATTATGGAAGTGGAGGGACTGAATGATAAACATCTCAAAATACAATACAGAAGATTAAGGAAGTGGAGGGACTGAATGATAAACATCTCAAAATACAATACAGAAGATTAAGGAAGTGGAGGGACTGAATGATAAACATCTCAAAATACACAAATAAACTCACAAAACTATCTGGAAACTTAAGCAGCTGGCAAACCAAAAATGGCAAAATAGATACAAAAAATGTACAATAATTGGAATTAAAATAAAATAATAATCATGCACTTAGTATTTAACACCATCCCTTCCTTCAACCAGCCATTCATCTTCCCTGAACAACACCTCCTGACCACTTCTCTGCTGCCCTCCTAGATGTGGCTTACCTGTCTGGCTGAGGCTGTACAATGTATGATGAATTAAAAAATGCATCACCCTTGCAACAACAAAACTCCTTGCCTGATAGTGGACATGTAATGCCTGTATTCCAGCCTTGGTTAACGAGAAGCTTGGACAGGTAGCATTTTAGGAGTGTTTTGGGTCACACATCCTTTCCTCAGTGCTCCTCCTGACCCTTCCAGTTCCTCGAGCAACAAGACTCTTTAACCCTTCAAGTCTTGCGTCTCATCCTCCACCACGGCAGGAGAGGCCTTGCCGGAGACCTCTTCCTCCGTGCCTCCCAGGGGCAAGGATACGGAGAAGTGTTGTGCAAGGTCTGGGTAAAGGCGGGAGACACAGTATTGTAGGTGGACTCAGAGTCAGACTGATGCTGTCCACCAGCTCTCCTGTCTCCGGCTGGAAAGGTTAAAATTCATCAAGAAAAATATGTAACTGTAGTACTAAACTATGAAGTATATTAATGCCCTCAGTGGTAGCTGTGAAGGTAAATAATAACTCTTCAAGGATTTGTAAACTATAGTCAGGTAATAAGACAAACTCTAAATATGAGAGGTAAAATGAAACCCATGAACTCTAGAAGCTGAGAATAAGCATGACAAATACAACACATGTATGATAAAAGAAAAACACTTTACCTTTGAGAATATATGTGAATAAAACTCATGCATGACATCCCCTGCCTCCATGAGCAGCACTGCCGGCACCGAATGGCAGTGAAGTGCCAGGTGGTGCTCAGACAGCAGCACCTGCGTCAGCTCAGCTCTGCCTGCTGCCTCCTGACCAGCGGCTGAAGTGCTGAGCTCAGCAGGAACACCACTGAGATGGGGGTGGGAATGTCTCCGATTCCTTCTATCAGGCTGTTGGAATAATTGTTTACATTGTTATGATAATAATGTGTAAAACTGACCCTTTCCTGCACTGTCACAGTAACATTAGCACAGCTCTATGCAGTCCTTTACATCTGAAAGTAAATTTAAATAATTTTCTGTTCAGACTTGAGAATTTTCATAAATAAAATACTTATAGCTAAAAAATCATAGAAACTCGGATATCCTCAACACACCCAAATTATGACACCAACAGGTAAGGCACAAAAATCTGATGAAAAACATTATGAAAAGTGAAAATGTCAAACCTGTAGAGTGTAGAGTAAGTGTGACATTCAGTGTGCACAAGTGTACACAAGGGCATGAGGAGACTACACGAGGCCAGATATATCCACATGATATTATATACATTAGCACCCTACAGATGAAAAACATTGTGAAAAGTGAAAACCTCAAACCTGTGGACTGTTACATCCAGTGTGCACAAGTGTACACAAGGACATGAGGAGACCACACAAGGCCAGACAGCCACACAAGGCAGCTCCTGAAGATGTGTTGCCACCAAATTCCCTTCCTGGCCATACATTCATGTAATCTCCATTTAAAGGTTTCAATTAAGTTTGCCTCAACTACACACCTGCTCAGTTTGTTCCTGCCTCAACTATATATACACACCTGCCAGCTCAGTTCGTTTCTGCCCCAACTACACACCTGCTCAGTTTGTTCCTGCCTCAACTATATATACACACCTGCCAGCTCAGTTCGTTCCTGCCCCAACTACACACCTGCTCAGTTTGTTCCTGCCCCAACTACACACCTGCCAGCTCAGTTTGTTCCTGCCCCAACTACACACCTGCCAGCTCAGTTTGTTCCTGCCCCAAATACACACCTGCTCAGTTTGTTCCTGCCTCAACTACACACCTGCCAGCTCCGTTTGTTCCTGCCCCAACTACACACCTGCTCAGTTTGTTCTTGCCCCAACTACACACCTGCTCAGTTTGTTCCTGCCCCAACTACACACCTGCTGTTTGTTCCTGCCCCAACTACACACCTGCTCAGTTTGTTCCTGCCCCAACTACACACCTGCTCAGTTTGTTCCTGTTTCAATTACACACCTGCTCAGTTTGTTCCTGCCTCAACTACACACCTGCCAGCTCAGTTTGTTCCTGCCCCAACTACACACCTGCTCAGTTTGTTCCTGCCCCAACTACACACCTGCTCAGTTTGTTCCTGCCCCAACTACACACCTGCCAGCTCAGTTTGTTCCTGCCCCAACTACACACCTGCTCAGTTTGTTCCTGCCCCAACTACACACCTGCTCAATTTGTTCCTGCCTCAACTACACACCTGCCAGCTCAGTTTGTTCCTGCCCCAACTACACACCTGGTCAGTTTGTTCCTGTTTCAACTACACACCTGCTCAGTTTGTTCCTGCCTCAACTACACACCTGCCAGCTCAGTTTGTTCCTGCCCCAACTACACACCTGCTCAGTTTGTTCCTGCCCCAACTACACACCTGCTCAGTTTGTTCCTGCCTCAACTACACACCTGCTGTTTATTCCTGCCCCAACTACACACCTGCTCAGTTTGTTCCTGCCCCAACTACACACCTGCTCAGTTTGTTCCTGCCCCAACTACACACCTGCCAGCTCAGTTTGTTCCTGCCCAAACTACACACCTGCTCAGTTTGTTCCTGCCCCAACTACACACCTGCTCAGTTTGTTCCTGCCTCAACTACACACCTGCCAGCTCAGTTTGTTCCTGCCCCAACCACACACCTGCTCAGTTTGATCCTGCCCCAACTACACACCTGCTCAGTTTGTTCCTGCCCCAACTACACACCTGCTCAGTTTGTTCCTGCCCCAACTACACACCTGCTCAGTTTGTTCCTGCCCCAACTACACACCTGCTCAGTTTGTTCCTGCCCTAACTACACACCTGCTCAGTTTGTTCCTGCCCCAACTACACACCTGCTCAGTTTGTTCCTGCCCCAACTACACACCTGCTCAGTTTGTTCCTGTTTCAACTACACACCTGCTCAGTTTGTTCCTGCCTCACCTACACACCTGCTCAGTTTGTTCCTATTTCAACTACAAACCTGCTCAGTTTGTTCCTGCCTCAACTACACACCTGCTCAGTTTGTTCCTGCCTCACCTACACACCTGCTCAGTTTGTTCCTGTTTCAACTACACACCTGCTCAGTTTGTTCCTGCCTCAACTACACACCTGCTCAGTTTGTTCCTGCCTCAACTACACACCTGCTCAGTTTGTTCCTGCCTCACCTACACACCTGCTCAGTTTGTTCCTGCCCCAACTACACACCTGCTCAGTTTGTTCCTGCCCCAACTACACACCTGCTCAGTTTGTTCTTGCCCCAACTACACACTTGCTCAGTTTGTTCCTGCCCCAACTACATACCTGCTGTTTATTCCTGCCCCAACTACACACCTGCTCAGTTTGTTCCTGCCCCAACTACACACCTGCTGTTTGTTCCTGCCTCAACTACACACCTGCTGTTTGTTCCTGCCCCAACTACACACCTGCTGTTTGTTCCTGCCCCAACTACACACATGCTGTTTATTCCTGCCCAAACTACACACCTGCTCAGTTTGTTCCTGCCCCAACTACACACCTGCTCAGTTTGTTCCTGCCATAACTACACACCTGCCAGCTCAGTTTGTTCCTGCCCAAACTACACACCTGCTCAGTTTGTTCCTGCCCCAACTACACACCTGCTCAGTTTGTTCCTGCCTCAACTACACACCTGCCAGCGCAGTTTGTTCCTGCCCGAACTACACACCTGCCAGCTCAGTTTGTTCCTGCCTCAACTACACACCTGCTCAGTTTGTTCCTGCCCCAACTACACACCTGCTCAGTTTGTTCCTGTCCCAACTAAACACCTGCCAGCTCAGTTTCTTCCTGCCCAAACTACACACCTGCTCAGTTTGTTCCTGCCCCAACTACACACCTGCTCAGTTTGTTCCTGCCCCAACTACACACCTGCTGTTTGTTCCTGCCCCAACTACACACCTGCTCAGTTTGTTCCTGTTTCAACTACATACCTGCTCAGTTTGTTCCTGCCCCAACTACACACCTGCTCAGTTTGTTCCTGCCCCAACTACACACCTGCTGTTTGTTCCTGCCCCAACTACACACCTGCTCAGTTTGTTCCTGCCCCAACTACACACCTGCTCAGTTTGTTCCTGTTTCAACTACACACCTGCTCAGTTTGTTCCTGCCCCAACTACACACCTGCTCAGTTTGTTCCTGTTTCAACTACACACCTACTCAGTTTGTTTTTGCCTCAACTACAGACCTGCTCAGTTTGTTCCTGCCTCAACTACACACCTGCTCAGTTTGTTCCTTCCTCAACTACACACCTGCTCAGTTTGTTCCTGCCCCAACTACACACCTGCTCAGTTTGTTCTTGCCCTAACTACGCACCTGCTCAGTTTGTTCCTGCCCCAACTACACACCTGCTCAGTTTTTTCCTGCCCCAACTACACACCTGCTCAGTTTGTTCCTGTATCAACTACACACTTGCTCAGTTTATTCCTGCCTCACCTACACACCTGCTCAGTTTGTTTATATTTCAAAAACACACCTGCTCAGTTTGTTGCTGCCTCAACTACACACCTGCTCAGTTTGTTCCTGCCTCACCTACACACCTGCTCAGTTTGTTCCTGTTTCAACTACACACCTGCTCAGTTTGTTCCTGTTTCAACTACACACCTGCTCAGTTTGTTCTAGCCCCAGCTACAAACCTGCTCAGTTTGTACCTGCCCCAACTACACACCTGCTCAGTTTGTTCCTGCCCCAACTAAACACCTGCTGTTTGTTCCTGCCCCAACTACACACCTGCTCAGTTTGTTCCTGTTTCAACTACACACCTGCTCAGTTTGTTCCTGCCCCAACTACACACCTGCTCAGTTTGTTCCTGCCTCAACTACACACCTGCTGTTTGTTCCTGTCCCAACTACACACCTGCTCAGTTTGTTCCTGCCCCAACTACACACCTGCTCAGTTTATTCCTGCCCCAACTACACACCTGCTCAGTTTGTTCCTGTTTCAACTACACACCTGCTCAGTTTGTTCCTGCCTGAACTACACACCTGCTCAGTTTGTTCCTGCCTCAACTACACACCTGCTCAGTTTGTTCCTGCCTCAACTACACACCTGCTCAGTTTGTTCCTGCCCCAACTACACACCTGCTCAGTTTGTTCCTGCCCTAACTACACACCTGCTCAGTTTGTTCCTGCCCCAACTACACACCTGCTCAGTTTGTTCCTGCCCCAACTACACACCTGCTCAGTTTGTTCCTGTTTCAACTACACACCTCCTCAGTTTGTTCCTGCCTCACCTACACACCTGCTCAGTTTGTTCCTATTTCAACTACACACCTGCTCAGTTTGTTCCTGCCTCAACTACACACCTGCTCAGTTTGTTCCTGCCTCACCTACACACCTGCTCAGTTTGTTCCTGTTTCAACTACACACCTGCTCAGTTTGTTCCTGCCTCAACTACACACCTGCTCAGTTTGTTCCTGCCTCAACTACACACCTGCTCAGTTTGTTCCTGCCTCACCTACACACCTGCTCAGTTTGTTCCTGCCCCAACTACACACCTGCTCAGTTTGTTCCTGCCCCAACTACACACCTGCTCAGTTTGTTCTTGCCCCAACTACACACCTGCTCAGTTTGTTCCTGCCCCAACTACACACCTGCTGTTTATTCCTGCCCCAACTACACACCTGCTCAGTTTGTTCCTGCCCCAACTACACACCTGCTGTTTGTTCCTGCCTCAACTACACACCTGCTGTTTGTTTCTGCCCCAACTACACACCTGCTGTTTGTTCCTGCCTCAACTACACACCTGCTGTTTATTCCTGCTCCAACTACACACCTGCTCAATTTGTTCCTGCCCCAACTACACACCTGCTCAGTTTGTTCCTGCCCCAACTACACACCTGCCAGCTCAGTTTGTTCCTGCCCAAAAAACACACCAACTCAGTTTGTTCCTGCCCAAACTACACACCTGCTCAGTTTGTTCCTGCCTCAACCACACCTGCTGTTTGTTCCTGCCCCAACCACACACCTGCTCAGTTTGTTCCTGTTTCAACCACACCTGCTCAGTTTGTTCCTGCCCCAACCACACACCTGCTCAGTTTGTTCCTGCCCCAACCTACACACCTGCTGTTTTTTCCTGCCCCAACTACACACCTGCTCAGTTTGTTCCTGCCCCAACTACACACCTGCTCAGTTTGTTCCTGCCCCAACTACACACCTGCTCAGTTTGTTCCTGCCTCAACTACACACCTGCTCAGTTTGTTCCTGTTTCAACTACACACCTACTCAGTTTGTTCCTGCCTCAACTACACACCTGCTCAGTTTGTTCCTGCCTCAACTACACACCTGCTCAGTTTGTTCCTTCCTCAACTACACACCTGCTCAGTTTGTTCCTGCCCCAACTACACACCTGCTCAGTTTGTTCCTGCCCTAACTACACACCTGCTCAGTTTGTTCCTGCCCCAACTACACACCTGCTCAGTTTGTTCCTGTTTCAACTACACACCTGCTCAGTTTGTTCCTGCCTCACCTACACACCTGCTCAGTTTGTTTCTATTTCAGCAGCACACCTGCTCAGTTTGTTGCTGCTTCAACTACACACCTGCTCAGTTTGTTCCTGCCTCACCTACACACCTGCTCAGTTTGTTCCTGTTTCAACTACACACCTGCTCAGTTTGTTCCTGCCTCAACTACCCACCTGCTCAGTTTGTTCCTGCCTTAATTACACACCTGCTCTGTTTGTTCCTGCCTCAACTACACCCCTGCCAGCTCAGTTTGTTCCTGCCCCAACTACACACCTGGTCAGTTTGTTCCTGTTTCAACTACACACCTGCTCAGGTTGTTCCTGCCTCAACTACACACCTGCCAGCTCACACAATCCCAACTACACACCTGCTCAGTTTGTTCCTGCCCCAACTACACACCTGCTGTTTGTTCCTGCCCCAACTACACACCTGCTCAGTTTGTTCCTGCCCCAACTACACACCTGCTCAGTTTGTTCCTGCCCCAACTACACACCTGCTCAGTTTGTTCCTGTTTCAACTACACACCTACTCAGTTTGTTCCTGCCTCAACTACACACCTGCTCAGTTTGTTCCTGCCTCAACTACACACCTGCTCAGTTTGTTCCTTCCTCAACTACACACCTGCTCAGTTTGTTCCTGCCTCAACTACACACCTGCTCAGTTTGTTCCTGCCCTAACTACACATCTGCTCAGTTTGTTCCTGCCCCAACTACACACCCCCAACTACACACCTGCTCAGTTTGTTCCTTTTTTAACTACACACCTGCTCAGTTTGTTCCTGCCTCACCTACACACCTGCTCAGTTTGTTTCTATTTCAACAACACACCTGCTCAGTTTGTTCCTGCCTCAACTACACACCTGCTCAGTTTGTTCCTGCCTCACCTACACACCTGCTCAGTTTGTTCCTGTTTCAACTACACACCTGCTCAGTTTGTTCCTGCCTCAACTACACACCTGCTCAGTTTGTTCCTGCCTTAACTACACACCTGCTCAGTTTGTTCCTGCCTCACCTACACACCTGCTCAGTTTGTTCCTGCCCCAACTACACACCTGCTCAGTTTGTTCCTGCCCCAACTACACACCTGCTCAGTTTGTTCTTACCCCAACTACACACCTGCTCAGTTTGTTCCTGCCCCAACTACACACCTGCTGTTTATTCCTGCCCCAACTACACACCTGTTCAGTTTGTTCCTGCCCCAACTACACACCTGCTGTTTGTTCCTGTTTCAACTACACACCTGCTGTTTGTTCCTGCCCCAACTGCACACCTGCTCAGTTTGTTCCTGTTTCAACTACACACCTGCTCAGTTTGTTCCTGCCTCAACTACACACTTGCCAGCTCAGTTTGTTCCTGCCCCAATTACACACCTGCTCAGTTTGTTCCTGCCCCAACTACACACCTGCCAGCTCAGTTTGTTCCTGCCCCAACTACACACCTGCTCAGTTTGTTCCTGCCCCAACTACACACCTGCTCAGTTTGTTCCTGCCTCAACTACACACCTGTCAGCTCAGTTTGTTAATGCCCCAACTACACACCTGCTCAGTTTGTTCCTGTTTCAACTACACACCTGCTCAGTTTGTTCCTGCCTCAACTACACACCTGCCAGCTCATTTTTTTTCCTGCCCCAACTACACACCTGCTCAGTTTGTTCCTGCCCCAACTACACACCTGCCAGCTCAGTTTGTTCCTGCCCAAACCACACACCTGCTCAGTTTGTTCCTGCCCTAACTACACACCTGCTCAGTTTGTTCCTGCCTCAACTACACACCTGCCAGCTCAGTTTGTTCCTTCCCCAACTACACACCTGTCAGCTCAGTTTGTTCCTGCCCCAACTACACACCTGCTCAGTTTGTTCCTGCCCCAACTACACACCTGCCAGCTCAGTTTGTTCCTGCCCCAACTACACACCTGTCAGCTCAGTTTGTTCCTGCCCCAACTACACACCTGCTTAGTTTGTTCCTGCCCCAACTACACACCTGCTCAGTTTGTTCCTGCCCCAACTACACACCTGCCAGCCCAGTTTGTTCCTGCCCCAACTACACACCTGCTCAGTTTGTTCTTGCCCCAACTACACACCTGCTCAGTTTGTTCCTGCCCCAACTACACACCTGCTGTTTGTTCCTGCCCTAACTACACACCTGCTCAGTTTGTTCCTGTTTCAACTACACACCTGCTCAGTTTGTTCCTGCCCCAACTACACCTGCTCAGTTTGTTCCTGCCCCAACTACACACCTGCTGTTTGTTCCTGCCCAAACTACACACCTGCTCAGTTTGTTCCTGCCCCAACTACACACCTGCTCAGTTTGTTCCTGACCCAACTACACACCTGCTCAGTTTGTTCCTGCCCCAACTACACACCTGCTCAATTTGTTCCTGTTTCAACTACACACCTGCTCAGTTTGTTGCCCCAACTACACACCTGCTCAGTTTGTTCCTGCCACAACTACACACCTGCTCAGTTTGTTCCTGCCTCAGCACACACCTGCTCAGTTTGTTCCTGCCCCAACTACACACCTGCTCAGTTTGTTCCTGCCCTACCTACACACCTGCTCAGTTTGTTCCTGCCCCAACTACACACCTGCTCAGTTTGTTCTTGCCCCAACTACACACCTGCTCAGTTTGTTCCTGTTTGAACTACACACCTGCTCAGTTTGTTCCTGCCTCACCTACACACCTGCTCAGTTTGTTCCAATTTCAACTACACACCTGCTCAGTTTGTTCCTGCTTCAACTACACACCTGCTCAGTTTGTTCCTGCCTCACCTACACACCTGCTCAGTTTGTTCCTGTTTCAACTACACACCTGCTCAGTTTGTTCCTGCCTCAAATACACACCTGCTTAGTTTGTTCCTGCTTCAACTACACACCTGCTCAGTTTGTTCCTGACTAACCTACACACCTGCTCATTTTGTTCCTCCCCCACCAACACACCAGCTCTGTTTGTGCCTGCCGCAACTACCCACCTGCTCAGTTTGTTCTTGCCCCAACTACACACCTGCTCAGTTTGTTCCTGCCAAAACTACACACCTGCTTTTTATTCCTGCCCCAACTACACACCTGCTCAGTTTGTTCCTGCCCCAACTACACACCTGCTGTTTGTTCCTGCCTCAACTACACACCTGCTGTTTGTTCCTGCCCCAACTACACACCTGCTGTTTGTTCCTGCCTCAACTACACACCTGCTGTTTATTCCTGCCCCAACTACACACCTGCTCAGTTTGTTCCTGCCCCAACTACACACCTGCTCAGTTTGTTCCTGCCCCAACTACACACTAGCTCAGTTTGTTCGTGTTTCAACTACACACCTGCTCAGTTTGTTCCTGCCTCAACTACACACCTGCTCAGTTTGTTCCTGCCTCAACTACACACCTGCTCAGTTTGTTCCTGCCTCAACTACACACCTGCTCAGATTGTTCCTGCCCCAACTACACACCTGCTCGGTTTGTTCCTGCCCTAACTACACACCTGCTCAGTTTGTTCCTGCCCCAACTACACACCTGCTCAGTTTGTTCCTGCCCCAACTACACACCTACTCAGTTTGTTCCTGTTTCAACTACACACCTGCTCAGTTTGTTCCTGCCTCACCTACACACCTGCTCAGTTTGTTCCTATTTCAACTACATACCTGCTCAGTTTGTTCCTGCCTCAACTACACACCTGCTCAGTTTGTTCCTGCCTCCCCTACACACCTGCTCAGTTTGTTCCTGTTTCAACTACACACCTGCTCAGTTTGTTACTGCCTCAACTACACACCTGCTCAGTTTGCTCCTGCCTCAACTACACACCTGCTCAGTTTGTTCCTGCCTCACCTACACACCTGCTCAGTTTGTTCCTGCCCCAACTACACACCTGTTCAGTTTGTTCCTGCCCCAACTACACACCTGCTCAGTTTGTTCTTGCCCTAACTACACACCTGCTCAGTTTGTTCCTGCCCCAACTACAAACCTGCTGTTTATTCCTGCCCCAACTACACACCTGCTCAGTTTGTTCCTGCCCCAACTACACACCTGCTGTTTGTTCCTGCTTCAACTACACACCTGCTGTTTGTTCCTGCCCCAACTACACACCTGCTGTTTGTTCCTGCCTCAACTACACACCTGCTGTTTATTCCTGCCCCAACTACACACCTGCTCAGTTTGTTCCTGCCCCAACTACACACCTGCTCAGTGTGGTCCTGCCCCAACCACACACCTGCCAGCTCAGTTTGTTACTGCCGAAACTACACACCTGCGCAGTTTGTTCCTGCCCCAACTACACACCTGCTCAGTTTGTTCCTGCCTCAACTACACACCTGCCAGCTCAGTTTGTTCCTGCCCCAACCTCACACCTGCTCAATTTGTTCCTGCCCCAACTACACACCTGCTCAGTTTGTTCCTGCCCCAACCACACACCTGCTCAGTTTGTTCCTGCCCCAACTACACACCTGCTCAGTTTGTTCCTGCCCTAACTACACACCTGCTCAGTTTGTTCCTGCCCCAACTACACACCTGCTCAGTTTGTTCCTGCCCCAACTACACACCTGCTCAGTTTGTTCCTGTTTCAACTACACACCTGCTCAGTTTGTTCCTGCCTCACCTACACACCTGCTCAGTTTGTTCCTATTTCAACTACACACCTGCTCAGTTTGTTCCTGCCTCAACTACACACCTGCTCAGTTTGTTCCTGCCTCACCTACACACCTGCTCAGTTTGTTCCTGTTTCAACTACACACCTGCTCAGTTTGTTCCTGCCTCAACTACACACCTGCTCAGTTTGTTCCTGCCTCAACTACACACCTGCTCAGTTTGTCTCTGCCTCACCACACACCTGCTCAGTTTGTTCCTGCCCCAACTACACACCTGCTCAGTTTGTTCCTGCCCCAACTACACACCTGCTCAGTTTGTTCTTGCCCCAACTACACACTTGCTCAGTTTGTTCCTGCCCCAACTACATACCTGCTGTTTATTCCTGCCCCAACTACACACCTGTTCAGTTTGTTCCTGCCACAACTACACACCTTCTGTTTGTTCCTGCCTCAACTACACACCTGCTGTTTGTTCCTGCCCCAACTACACACCTGCTGTTTGTTCCTGCCCCAACCACACACCTGCTGTTATTCCTGCCCAAACTACACACCTGCTCAGTTTGTTCCTGCCCCAACTGCACACCTGCTCAGTTTGTTCCTGCCCCAACTACACCTGCCAGCTCAGTTTGTTCCTGCCCAACCACACACCTGCTCAGTTTGTTCCTGCCCCAACCACACACCTGCTCAGTTTGTTCCTGCCTCCACACACCTGCCAGCTCAGTTTGTTCCTGCCCGAACTACACACCTGCCAGCTCAGTTTGTTCCTGCCTCAACTACACACCTGCTCAGTTTGTTCCTGCCCCAACTACACACCTGCTCAGTTTGTTCCTGTCCCAACTACACACCTGCACTCTCTGTTTCTTCCTGCCCAACCTACACACCTGCTCAGTTTGTTCCTGCCCCAACTACACACCTGCTCAGTTTGTTCCTGCCCCAACTACACACCTGCTGTTTGTTCCTGCCCCAACTACACACCTGCTCAGTTTGTTCCTGTTTCAACTACACACCTGCTCAGTTTGTTCCTGCCCCAACTACACACCTGCTCAGTTTGTTCCTGCCCCAACTACACACCTGCTGTTTGTTCCTGCCCCAACTACACACCTGCTCAGTTTGTTCCTGCCCCAACTACACACCTGCTCAGTTTGTTCCTGCCCCAACTACACACCTGCTCAGTTTGTTCCTGCCCCAACTACACACCTGCTCAGTTTGTTCCTGTTTCAACTACACACCTACTCAGTTTGTTTTTGCCTCAACTACAGACCTGCTCAGTTTGTTCCTGCCTCAAGTACACACCTGCTCAGTTTGTTCCTTCCTCAACTACACACCTGCTAAGTTTGTTCCTGCCCCAACTACACACCTGCTCAGTTTGTTCTTGCCCTAACTACACACCTGCTCAGTTTGTTCCTGCCCCAACTACACACCTGCTCAGTTTTTTCCTGCCCCAACTACACACCTGCTCAGTTTGTTCCTGTTTCAACTACACACTTGCTCAGTTTATTCCTGCCTCACCTACACACCTGCTCAGTTTGTTTATATTTCAACAACACACCTGCTCAGTTTGTTGCTGCCTCAACTACACACCTACTCAGTTTGTTCCTGCCTCACCTACACACCTGCTCAGTTTGTTCCTGTTTCAACTACACACCTGCTCAGTTTGTTCCTGTTTCAACTATACACCTGCTCAGTTTGTTGTAGCCCCAACTACACACCTGCTCAGTTTGTTCCTGCCCCAACTACACACCTGCTCAGTTTGTTCCTGCCCCAACTACACACCTGCTCAGTTTGTTCCTGTTTCAACTACACACCTGCTCAGTTTGTTCCTGCCCCAACTACACACCTGCTCAGTTTGTTCCTGCCTCAACTACACACCTGCTTTTTGTTCCTGTCCCAACTACACACCAGCACAGTTTGTTCCTGCCCCAACCACACACCTGCTCAGTTTGTTCCTGCCCCAACCACACCTGCTCAGTTTGTTCCTGTTTCAACCACACACCTGCTCAGTTTGTTTCCTGCCACAACTACACACCTGCTCAGTTTGTTCCTGCCACAACTAAACACTGCTCAGTTTGTTCCTGCCTCAACTACACACCTGCTCAGTTTGTTCCTGCCCCAACTACAGACCTGCTCAGTTTGTTCCTGCCCTAACTACACACCTGCTCAGTTTGTTCCTGCCCCAACTACACACCTGCTCAGTTTGTTCCTGCCCCAACTACACACCTGCTCAGTTTGTTCCTGTTTCAACTACACACCTGCTCAGTTTGTTCCTGCCTCAACTACACACCTGCTCAGTTTGTTCCTGACTCAACTACACACCTGCTCAGTTTGTTCCTGCCTCAACTACACACCTGCTCAGTTTGTTCCTGCCTCACCTACACACCTGCTCAGTTTGTTCCTGTTTCAACTACACACCTGCTCAGTTTGTTCCTGCCTCAACTACACACCTGCTCAGTTTGTTCCTGCCTCAACTACACACCTGCTTAGTTTGTTCCTGCCTCACCTACACACCTGCTCAGTTTGTTCCTGCCTCAACTACACACCTGTCAGCTCAGTTTGTTCCTGCTCCAACTACACACCTGCTCAGTTTGTTCCTGTTTCAACTACACACCTGCTCAGTTTGTTCCTGCCTCAACTACACACCTGCCAGCTCAGTTTTTTTCCTGCCCCAACTACACACCTGCTCAGTTTGTTCCTGCCCCAACTACACACCTGCCAGCTCCGTTTGTTCCTGCCCAAACCACACACCTGCTCAGTTTGTTCCTGCCCTAACTACACACCTGCTCAGTTTGTTCCTGCCTCAACTACACACCTGCCAGTTCAGTTTGTTCCTGCCCCAACTACACACCTGTCAGCTCAGTTTGTTCCTGCCCTAACTACACACCTGCTCAGTTTGTTCCTGCCCCAACTACACACCTGCCAGCTCAGTTTGTTCCTGCCCCAACTACACACCTGTCAGCTCAGTTTGTTCCTGCCCCAACTACACACCTGCTCAGTTTGTTCCTGCCCCAACTACACACCTGCTCAGTTTGTTCCTGCCCCAACTACACACCTGCCAGCCCAGTTTGTTCCTGCCCCAACTACACACCTGCTCAGTTTGTTCCTGCCCCAACTACACACCTGCTCAGTTTGTTCCTGCCCCAACTACACACCTGCTGTTTGTTCCTGCCCCAACTATACACCTGCTCAGTTTGTTCCTGTTTCAACTACACACATGCTCAGTTTGTTCCTGCCCCAACTACACACCTGCTCAGTTTGTTCCTGCCCCAACTACACACCTGCTCAGTTTGTTCCTGCCCCAACTACACACCTGCTGTTTGTTCCTGCCCCAACTACACACCTGCTCAGTTTGTTCCTGCCCCAACTACACACCTGATAAGTTTGTTCCTGCCCCAACTACACACCTGCTCAGTTTGTTCCTGCCCCAACTACACACCTGCTCAATTTGTTCCTGTTTCAACTACACACCTGCTCAGTTTGTTGCTGCCCCAACTACACACCTGCTCAGTTTGTTCCTGCCTCAACTACACACCTGCTCAGTTTGTTCCTGCCTCAGCTACACACCTGCTCAGTTTGTTCATGCCCCAACTACACACCTGCTCAGTTTGTTCCTGCCCTACCTACACACCTGCTCAGTTTGTTCCTGCCCCAACTACACACCTGCTCAGTTTGTTCTTGCCCCAACTACACAGCAGCTCAGTTTGTTCCTGTTTGAACTACACACCTGCTCAGTTTGTTCCTGACTCACCTACACACCTGCTCAGTTTGTTCCAATTTCAACTACACACCTACTCAGTTTGTTCCTGCTTCAACTACACACCTGCTCAGTTTGTTCCTGCCTCACCTACACACCTGCTCAGTTTGTTCCTGTTTCAACTACACACCTGCTCAGTTTGTTCCTGCCTCAACTACACACCTGCTTAGTTTGTTCCTGCTTCAACTACACACCTGCTCAGTTTGTTCCTGCCTCACCTACACACCTGCTCAGTTTGTTCCTGCCCCAACTACACACCTGCTCAGTTTGTTCCTGCCCCAACTACACACCTGCTCAGTTTGTTCTTGCCCCAACTACACACCTGCTCAGTTTGTTCCTGCCCCAACTACACACCTGCTGTTTATTCCTGCCCCAACTACACACCTGCTCAGTTTGTTCCTGCCCCAACTACACACCTGCTGTTTGTTCCTGCCTCAACTACACACCTGCTGTTTGTTCCTGCCCCAACTACACACCTGCTGTTTGTTCCTGCCTCAACTACACACCTGCTGTTTATTCCTGCCCCAACTACAAACCTGCTCAGTTTGTTCCTGCCCCAACTACACACCTGCTCAGTTTGTTCCTGCCCCAACTACACACCAGCTCAGTTTGTTCCTGTTTCAACTACACACCTGCTCAGTTTGTTCCTGCCTCAACTACACACCTGCTCAGTTTGTTCCTGCCTCAACTACACACCTGCTCAGTTTGTTCCTGCCTCAACTACACACCTGCTCAGTTTGTTCCTGCCCCAACTACACACCTGCTCGGTTTGTTCCTGCCCTAACTACACACCTGCTCAGTTTGTTCCTGCCCCAACTACACACCTGCTCAGTTTGTTCCTGCCCCAACTACACACCTACTCAGTTTGTTCCTGTTTCAACTACACACCTGCTCAGTTTGTTCCTGCCTCACCTACACACCTGCTCAGTTTGTTCCTATTTCAACTACACACCTGCTCAGTTTGTTCCTGCCTCAACTACACACCTGCTCAGTTTGTTCCTGCCTCCCCTACACACCTGCTCAGTTTGTTCCTGTTTCAACTACACACCTGCTCAGTTTGTTCCTGCCTCAACTACACACCTGCTCAGTTTGCTCCTGCCTCAACTACACACCTGCTCAGTTTGTTCCTGCCTCACCTACACACCTGCTCAGTTTGTTCCTGCCCACACTACACACCTGTTCAGTTTGTTCCTGCCCCAACTACACACCTGCTCAGTTTGTTCTTGCCCCAACTACACACCTGCTCAGTTTGTTCCTGCCCCAACTACAAACCTGCTGTTTATTCCTGCCCCAACTACACACCTGCTCAGTTTGTTCCTGCCCCAACTACACACCTGCTGTTTGTTCCTGCTTCAACTACACACCTGCTGTTTGTTCCTGCCCCAACTACACACCTGCTCAGTTTGTTCCTGCCTCAACTACACACTGCTCAGTTTGTTCCTGCCTCAACTACACACCTGCTCAGTTTGTTCCTGCCCCAACTACAGACCTGCTCAGTTTGTTCCTGCCCTAACTACACACCTGCTCAGTTTGTTCCTGCCCCAACTACACACCTGCTCAGTTTGTTCCTGCCCCAACTACACACCTGCTCAGTTTGTTCCTGTTTCAACTACACACCTGCTCAGTTTGTTCCTGCCTCAACTACACACCTGCTCAGTTTGTTCCTATTTCAACTACACACCTGCTCAGTTTGTTCCTGCCTCAACTACACACCTGCTCAGTTTGTTCCTGCCTCACCTACACACCTGCTCAGTTTGTTCCTGTTTCAACTACACACCTGCTCAGTTTGTTCCTGCCTCAACTACACACCTGCTCAGTTTGTTCCTGCCTCAACTACACACCTGCTCAGTTTGTTCCTGCCTCACCTACACACCTGCTCAGTTTGTTCCTGCCTCAACTACACACATGTCAGCTTAGTTTGTTCCTGCTCCAACTACACACCTGCTCAGTTTGTTCCTGTTTCAACTACACACCTGCTCAGTTTGTTCCTGCCTCAACTACACACCTGCCAGCTCAGTTTTTTTCCTGCCCCAACTACACACCTGCTCAGTTTGTTCCTGCCACAACTACACACCTGCCAGCTCCGTTTGTTCCTGCCCAAACCACACACCTGCTCAGTTTGTTCCTGCCCTAACTACACACCTGCTCAGTTTGTTCCTGCCTCAACTACACACCTGCCAGTTCAGTTTGTTCCTGCCCCAACTACACACCTGTCAGCTCAGTTTGTTCCTGCCCTAACTACACACCTGCTCAGTTTGTTCCTGCCCCAACTACACACCTGCCAGCTCAGTTTGTTCCTGCCCCAACTACACCTGCTCAGTTTGTTCCTGCCCCAACTACACACCTGCTCAGTTTGTTCCTGCCCCAACCACACACCTGCTCAGTTTGTTCCTGCCCCAACCACACACCTGCCAGCCCAGTTTGTTCCTGCCCCAACCACACACCTGCTCAGTTTGTTCCTGCCCCAACCACACACCTGCTCAGTTTGTTCCTGCCCCAACTTCACACACCTGCTGTTTGTTCCTGCCCCAACCACACACCTGCTCAGTTTGTTCCCTGTTTCAACCACACATGCTCAGTTTTGTTCCTGCCCCAACCACACACCTGCTCAGTTTGTTCCTGCCCCAACTACACACCTGCTCAGTTTGTTCCTGCCCCAACTACACACCTGCTGTTTGTTCCTGCCCAAACTACACACCTGCTCAGTTTGTTCCTGCCCCAACTACACACCTGCTCAGTTTGTTCCTGCCCCAACTACACACCTGCTCAGTTTGTTCCTGCCCCAACTACACACCTGCTCAATTTGTTCCTGTTTCAACTACACACCTGCTCAGTTTGTTGCTGCCCCAACTACACACCTGCTCAGTTTGTTCCTGCCTCAACTACACACCTGCTCAGTTTGTTCCTGCCTCAGCTACACACCTGCTCAGTTTGTTCATGCCCCAACTACACACCTGCTCAGTTTGTTCCTGCCCTACCTACACACCTGCTCAGTTTGTTCCTGCCCCAACTACACACCTGCTCAGTTTGTTCATGCCCCAACTACACAGCAGCTCAGTTTGTTCCTGTTTGAACTACACACCTGCTCAGTTTGTTCCTGACTCACCTACACACCTGCTCAGTTTGTTCCAATTTCAACCACACACCCACTCAGTTTGTTCCTGCTTCCAACTTCACACCTGCTCAGTTTGTTCCTGCCCCACCCACACACCTGCTCAGTTTGTTCCTGTTTCAACTACACACCTGCTCAGTTTGTTCCTGCCTCAAATACACACCTGCTTAGTTTGTTCCTGCTTCAACTACACACCTGCTCAGTTTGTTCCTGCCTCACCTACACACCTGCTCAGTTTGTTCCTGCCCCAACTACACACCTGCTCAGTTTGTTCCTGCCCCAACTACACACCTGCTCAGTTTGTTCTTGCCCCAACTACACACCTGCTCAGTTTGTTCCTGCCCCAACTACACACCTGCTGTTGTTCCTGCCCCAACTACACACCTGCTCAGTTTGTTCCTGCCCCAACTACACACCTGCTGTTTGTTCCTGCCTCAACTACACACCTGCTGTTTGTTCCTGCCCCAACTACACACCTGCTGTTTGTTCCTGCCTCAACTACACACCTGCTGTTTATTCCTGCCCCAACTACACACCTGCTCAGTTTGTTCCTGCCCCAACTACACACCTGCTCAGTTTGTTCCTGCCCCAACTACACACCAGCTCAGTTTGTTCCTGTTTCAACTACACACCTGCTCAGTTTGTTCCTGCCTCAACTACACACCTGCTCAGTTTGTTCCTGCCTCAACTACACACCTGCTCAGTTTGTTCCTGCCTCAACTACACACCTGCTCAGTTTGTTCCTGCCCCAACTACACACCTGCTCTGTTTGTTCCTGCCCCAACTACACACCTGCTCAGTTTGTTCCTGCCCCAACTACACACCTGCTCAGTTTGTTCCTGCCCCAACTACACACCTACTCAGTTTGTTCCTGTTTCAACTACACACCTGCTCAGTTTGTTCCTGCCTCACCTACACACCTGCTCAGTTTGTTCCTATTTCAACTACACACCTGCTCAGTTTGTTCCTGCCTCAACTACACACCTGCTCAGTTTGTTCCTGCCCCAACTACACACCTGCTCAGTTTGTTCCTGTTTCAACTACACACCTGCTCAGTTTGTTCCTGCCTCAACTACACACCTGCTCAGTTTGTTCCTGCCCCAACTACACACCTGCTCAGTCTTGTTCTGCACACACACACACTCACCACACCCACCACCTGCTCAGTTTGTTCCTGCCCACACACACACCTGTTCAGTTTGTTTCCTGCCCCAACCACACACCTGCTCAGTTTGTTATTGCCCCAACTACACACCTTCTAATTTTGTTCCTGCCACAACGACCAACGTGCTGTTTATTCCTGCCACAACTACACACCTGCTCAGTTTGTTCCTGCCCCAACTACACACCTGCTGTTTGTTCCTGCTTCAACTACACACCTGCTGTTTGTTCCTGCCCAAACCACACACCTGCTGTTTGTTCCTGCCTCAACTACACACCTGCTGTTTATTCCTGCCCCAACTACACACCTGCTCAGTTTGTTCCTGCCCCAACACACCTGCTCAGTTTGTTCCTGCCCCAACCACACACCTGCCAGCTCAATTTGTTCCTGCCCAAACCACACACCTGCTCAGTTTGTTCCCCCCAACCACACACCTGCTCCAGCTTGTTCCTGCCTCAACCACACACCTGCCAGCTCAGTTTGTTCCTGCCCCAACCACACACACCTGCTCAATTTGTTTCCTGCCCCAACTACACACCTGCTCAGTTTGTTCCTGCCCCAACACACACCTGCTCTGTTTGTTCCTGCCCCAACTACACACCTGCTCAGTTTGTTCCTGCCCTAACTACCCACACACACCTGCTCAGTTTGTTCCTGCCCCAACCACACACCTGCTCAGTTTGTTTCCTGCCCCAACTACACACCTGCTCAGTTTGTTCCTGTTTCAACTACAAACATGATCATTTTGTTCCTGCCTCACCTACACACCTGCTCAGTT
Source organism: Eriocheir sinensis (assembly GCF_024679095.1). NCBI lineage: Eukaryota > Metazoa > Arthropoda > Malacostraca > Decapoda > Varunidae > Eriocheir > Eriocheir sinensis. The sequence continues at coordinate 7,533,374 of NC_066528.1, forward strand.
TGTTCCAATTTCAACTACACCTGCTCAGTTTGTTCCTGCCTCAACTACACACCTGCTCAGTTTGTTCCTGCCTCACCTACACACCTGCTCAGTTTGTTCCTGTTTCAACTTCACACACCTGCTCAGTTTGTTCCTGCCTCAACTACACACCTGCTCAGTTTGTTCCTGCCTCAACTACACACCTGCTCAGTTTGTTCCTGCCTCACCTACACACCTGCTCAGTTTGTTCCTGCCCCAACTACACACCTGCTCAGTTTGTTCCTGCCCCAACTACACACCTGCTCAGTTTGTTCTTGCCCCAACTACACACTTGCTCAGTTTGTTCCTGCCCCAACTACATACCTGCTGTTTATTCCTGCCCCAACTACACACCTGCTCAGTTTGTTCCTGCCCCAACTACACACCTGCTGTTTGTTCCTGCCTCAACTACACACCTGCTGTTTGTTCCTGCCCCAACTACACACCTGCTGTTTGTTCCTGCCTCAACTACACACCTGCTGTTTATTCCTGCCCCCCCAACTACACACCTGCTCAGTTTGTTTCTGCCGCAACTACACACCTGCTGTTTGTTCCTGCCTCAACTACACACCTGCTGTTTGTTCCTGTCCCAACTACACACCTGCTCAGTTTGTTCCTGCTTCAACTACACACCTGCTCAGTTTGTTCCTGCTTCAACAACCTGTGGAGCACCTTTATGTTGTTATATAAAACTGTCCCTTGTAACTATTTCTCCAGACCTGATGTGGAGCACCGTTATGTTGTTATATAAAACTGTCCCTTGTAACTATTTCTCCAGACCTGATGTGGAGCACCTTTATGTTGTTATATAAAACTGTCCCTTGTAACTATTTCTCCAGACCTGATGTGGAGCACCGTTATGTTGTTATATAAAACTGTCCCATGTAATTACTTCTGCAGACCTGATGTGGAGCACCGTTATGTTGTTATATAAAACTGTCCCTTGTAACTATTTCTCCAGACCTGATGTGGAGCACCTTTATGTTGTTATATAAAACTGTCCCATGTAACTACTTCTCCAGACCTGATGTGGAGCACCGTTATGTTGTTATATAAAACTGTCCCATGTAACTACTTTTTCAGACCTGATGTGGAGCACCTGTATGTTGTTATATAAAACTGTCCCATGTAACTACTTCTTCAGACCTGATGTGGAGCACCTTTATGTTGTTATATAAAACTGTCCCATGTAACTACTTCTTCAGACTTGATGTGGAGCACCTGTATGTTGTTATATAAAACTGTCCCATGTAACTATTTCTCCAGACCTGATGTGGAGCACCTGTATGTTGTTATATAAAACTGTCCCATGTAACTACTTCTCCAGACCTGATGTGGAGCACCTGTATGTTGTTATATAAAACTACTGCAAGTTCTCCGTGAAGGTGTTAGTACATGTAGAAGGGTGAGTGCATACACTCTTCAGGTACTTATTTATAAACAATACTTAGGTTAGTACATGTATCTAACTGTTCTACATATGACTAGACAAAAGTATAGGACCTTGTGTGAGTAGATAATTGCTCTGCTGCAGCACAGGATGTGTATCTGCTTTATAACATTACACACTGAATCTGCACTGTGATGATCTCTTGTACAATGACCACTATCTTGATAATAAAACATCTTCTTTAGGTCTTACAGACAACAAAGTTATCTGTTTGTAGTAAACCTTGGCAGTGGCCTCTGAGGTGTGTTGATGTGCGTAGTCCTGCAAAATACACAGCCACTGTTTTGCACAGAACAGCATGGAAGGCACACTGTAACAATGACTAGACTAAACAGGTCAGCCGCTGGACACCCAATCTTCAAAATACAAGAGTGTCTTACTAACAGGAAAACATCTACAAGCAGAACCCACAGCTACTGTAGACCCACAACCTCTACGACAGCTAATAATGTTACTGCAGTAGAGCAGCACAACCACTCAACAAAGGCCGGGTCCTCCCCTCAAGGAGTGGTGGAAGGCTGGGCAGGAAGCCAGGAGTACCTGATTGTGTAAGGCCACTGGTTGGGCAAGGCACACTGAGCGTCACTTCTCGTCCTAAGGCACTGGGAGAGGGGGGGGGGGGGGGGTTACGCTGTTACTGGTGGACCTGCGCCTCCTCTTCCCTTTTAACTGCTGGAAGTAAAGAGAAGACAAATGGTTAGATTCAGCTTTCAAAACACCAAAGGGCAACACACACAGTATCTGATCCTGTATGTAATTGAAAAGCATTAAGAATCATTCCGGTACATATCCAAGAACAAAGTGAACAAACTTTAATCCTGCTCTACACTGATGGTGCTTAAATAATATGCAACCAATATTGATGACACAATGTACGGATTGCAGAAATATGAAGCTTAGTAAGGTCAATGTACTTTCATTAATATTTTCCAAAAACACATCTTGGAGTGAAAGACTTGTGTTCTTATCTTCTATAAATAAGTATGAGACAAGAGGCAACATAAATTAGAGGCAAGTTTAGAGCGTGTATCACTGAGGGGGTGGAAGTGGAGGGCTACTGACCTGCTGGGGGGTTAGAGGCAGTTCTCTGCCTGTGCCTGCGAGCCCGGGCAGGCCGAGGGGTGTCTGCTGTGTCTGACAGGAAGCTCAAGTCTCCTTGGGCTGAGGGAACCACCAGCACCTGTGTGGGATGAACATGATGTGGACTCAATGGCAGTACAAAACAGGGTTGAGTTCCTGCGAAGGCAACTGACATGAGGACGTGATACCTTGACACATGATTCACTAAGGGCAACAACTGGTCCATTATGAGAGCTTCAACTGTTACCCATTATTGTCGCTACAGTGCCAACACTCATGACATCAATCCCGCTTTATTTTGAGGCACAGAGTCACAGTGTCCTGAGCACCACTAAATAAGAACAGATAAAATTACTGCCTTTTCTTCTGCTCACCAAACCCTCCACAACAAACCAACCTTTCCAGTGTCATCATATTTCTCTGTGTCGTCAGTTCCCTCCTGCGGCAGCTTGCTGAGGTAGGATGACGGCACCACTGGCAGGTAGGGGTGGGCAGGTACCGGTACCAGCTAAACGGTACGGTACCGGTACCAGATTGTTCGGTACCGATACCAGTTGCTCGGATTTATTTATTGGATTTATTGATAATTCTTCATGTCCAATTTTTTTTTAGGTTGCTGCTAAATATTGTTATTGTATTAGACTATGATCGAGTACATCCATAATAACTATACATGCTATTTTTTTATCGAAAAAAAAAAAATTCACTTCATTCAGAGAGAGAGAGAGAGAGATCACCACTCGGTGAGTTGATATCTCGTTGATAGTACTCGACTATTCGATCATGGTTAATAACAATAAAAATATTTATTAGCAACCTAAGAAGAAAAGTCAGACATGAAGGGTATCCAATAACTCAATAAATAAATAAAATAATAAAATAATGGAAACGGGAGCTGTGATGGAAACGGAAAGCAGGACAAAATGAGTGGGAATTTGGGAGACGGTCAGCAGGGTAAGCAGTGACTCAGCGTCTACACACAGGGCCCCATACTGCGTGATACGCGTGATACCACACGCGTAGGCGGGTAGGCGAGCGCCGAGCGTCACTAAGATCCAAACGGATTTTACCGGTACTAGCGGCAATGCGCGGTGCCGAGTGATCATTAAGCTTCCCGGAACCCAAGTGATCAAGAGGTCATGGTACCAGTATCGATGAATAGTTATCGGTACTAGGTAACAGGAATTGTTACCGCGAAGAATAGATTCCTCGCGGTACCCGGTACCGGTACCTGGTACCGCGAAGCCTCATGATCACTTGGGTTCCGGGAAGTACAGCAAGAGCAAGGGGCAAGAGCCCACAGTCCAGCTTCCACACGTGTACACGCAGCATCTACTCCGACCTTATTTCCAGTGTACCACCCAAGAGCGCCTCCCATAATGAATAGGCAGCATATAATAAGGTTAGATGATGTTGCAGAAATGGTTTTATAGGCAGAAAAGATGTAAAAAGTATTAAACAGAATTGTGGGAGATATACAGGCCACACCAAGCTTCCCTGTTATGACTTGGGTTTAGTGACATTAGTATTACAATATTACTATTTATTGCGTCTTTTAATCTTCCATAGGTACAGTCGACGATAGAGAGTAGTGTCACGGTTTTCAGAATGTTTAGTCTGGTGGCGGTATCTGGCAACTATACCACGGTGGCGCATTCACTGGTGATGTTAGTGACTCGTTTCAGTGTGTATCTTTGACCGTGAAATTATAATATTGTATAATATTATATTATATTATAATGTAGTTAGAAATATACAAGATTACATGAATTCAATTTAGAAATGCGATAATGAATGTCTTCTACATGATGATGATGATGACGACGAGGTAAAACATCACGAACAGTCCGAAACACTTTCTTATTAAACTTTGAAAATACCGTGTGCAATGCTGTCCTTCACAGGGACAGGCAGTAATTCATGCTCCTTACCATCAAACAGCAAATAAGCGTAACCCGTTTCTGGGTCGTGATCTGGCGTGTTCCATTTAGCGGAACCGATCAGCTGACGCCGCAGCCTGCACCCATTTTAGAGGATCTGGGTGACCCGGAGGGACCCCACTGCCGGGTAGGGTTAGCCAGATCACTTTCGACCCAAGACCCAGGCCAGGACCAGACTATCGCCGCCGCCGCCATTTGCATGCCTTATTTCCCATATTTGGGTATTTTTTGCTACAACCACTGCATCCAGGTGGTGCCTGGTGATCCGAAATTGTAGGTACTGTATGCCAGTTACATATTTACCCATAGATATGTGCCGAAAACCATGAATAATAAGTTAAAAGTGGTGCAATGGGCGGGGCGTTGAAATTTTAATTTCGGGCCCAGCAAGAGGCCTGTAGTGGCTTTAAACGAAAACAGTTGGATGAACAGATGTGTGGAGAGCCATATATGTATGGCGGGGCAAGGGTTTTGTGGCCGGGGGAGGGAGGGGAGTGAAACGCTACGGCTGTGTTTTATACAGAATAGTACCCACCTGGGTGTCACATTGGCGCTGTGTCCAGGGGTAATGGGCTCCCTCCCACCACAGGCTCAAGGGCCAATGCGACGGAGATGAGCACCGAGGCCACGCGCTGCTATAGCATATGCCCCCAACTTTACCTTTATCTTACAGTGACTGACGTGTTTATTGCCGATACATGTTGATTTATTATTTATCATTACCTACCCAGTTAATTTTCATCATCATTGGTAACCCCCATTTATGCATAATGTAAAGATGAATCGTTTGTTTCAGTGACTTTGTGTTATTTGGGTCACTGATATCACAAAAAAATACCAGTTAGGTTAGATTATCAATGAGTGAAGCAGTAACAATTCAATATTATATTTAAATGGTCATCAATTGGGCAAAACTTAAGAATCACCACTCCAAACCAATATTCATATTAATTTAGCACGTGAAAGAATAATTATTATAATGCATTTTCGTATACGTTTTACCTTGGGGAGGGGCCAGGGGGGCAAGCCTCTTTAATTATAGAGTTAGGTGGCTCGGATTTTCTAAGTCCATTGTTATTGTTTCACAACCGCCTCTATACACAGACTGAGCCTCATACCTGCTTTGCAGTGCACCCTACAAACTAGTTCCTAAGTCAGTGCGCGCAGCTCGTAAAGTTCAGTTGGAGTAGTTTAAATATATTTGACATGTGGCTTGGCCCGTCAAAACTTACGCGCCGCGGGACGGATTGGGAGGGCGGCGGTGGGGGGGGGGCAGTATGCCCACCATCTGATGACACGCCTGACACTCGTCAACAGATTAAATGCTAGGTCATATTGGAATAGACTACAAGAGTATGCGTTAGGGACTTTCCTTACTTTCGAGACGTGGGAATTTTTCCTGATTTAGGGATTTTTCTAGGGAAATTTCGGAAGGCCATTTTTCAGTGATATGGGCTCCCCCCCCCAATACCCCGGTTCCCCACAGGTCCCCAGGTTTGTCTTGGGGGGTAGGGGGGGGGCTGGGGTGGTGGAGGGGGTGGAGTGGTAATTCTTAAGATTTACCACTAGGCCTGATAAGGGAGCCTCCAATAACCCACTTGGCGAATGGGGTTCCTCTTTGGCCGACTCGGTAAGGAGTGGCTCTTCCGTCACGCTGGTCGCGGGTTAAAGATAAGTACATGATAACTAATAATGCGGCTATAGGTCCAAATAGGTTGTTTCCTAAATGACGAGTTTTGTTTAAAATTATATTCCATCATATTTTTGTTGCCGAGGTATAATTTGAAGGCATGAATAGTATTCCAATTGTTGTAGAAAGTATCCAATTTGGATTATCAATATACAGTCATCTATCAAAGGTGGCATATGCTGGGGTGTGTGTCGCCTCACCCACCCTACAACACCAAGTCCGAGGGTCCCTCCGGACAAGTCTCCATGCAGGGCCCCTTTCATCCTGAGTACCTCCTGGCAGGATTTATCAACTTGCTCAAGTCACAAACTCTGTAGGTGTCATTATTAGTTTCTTCTGATCTTAGAGTGAGTCAAAACTGTAAAGTTAACATGTACCCAGTTATGATAATCATTATTAATAGTTTCGTGTATTTTTTAATTTCGTGTCAACGTGTTCCATCAATGTCCCCAATCACACATGGGAACCCAGCAGTGTCTTGAAATTCAGCTTCTTTCTTGATTAATCTGTGTAATAAGAAAAAAAAAAATTGTACCTGTTGTTAATTGTGCTCAATGTTTTGATTAGTTAAATAAATGCATTTGTATAGTTGTTTTGCTTTATTTTCTTATGCCGGAGGATAGAATTGATCTTGATTTTCATGACCCTATTTGTGCTGAGTGAATGAGAGAGTTATAGTTCAGCAGTGTTATCATTAGGTAAGGTTGGAGGCATTTGATAAGCTGTGTTGTCTTGATCTTGACAAGTAATGCACAGGGCACCAGTACAGGTGCATAACACGGATATTTGTGTTGGCTGCTGGGGGAACTGGGGTGCCGAGTGTGCAGGGAAGGGAAATGAATAGGTGTACTACTAGTTAGTCTTGGTGTGTTGTGACAAGTGAGTGTGTATTTGTTTTCTGAATGAGTCTATTGTACCGCAGTCTAAAGTCTGTAGGGGGAGGCTGTTCCAGTCACGTGTGGTGCGTGGAAAGTATGAGTCCGTACATGTGTCAGTGTTTGTGTGATATCTGTTTGGTATTTTTGGCTGAGTGTGTTATGAGTATGCTGACTGTTTGCATCCTGTAAGTATGTGTGTGGGTCAATGTCAATGTAAGTGTATGTGATCTTGTACAGAATTTTAAGTGTGTGCTTGTCTGCACATGTGAAGAGGTTACATATTAATCTGTTGTTTGATCTGTGTTATGATGCCTGGTGTTCAAGTTCATTGTTTATAATGAACCGAGCCACCTTGGTGTTGATTAGTGCTAACTTATAAATGTTTGTGTGTGTGTGTAAGGATCCCACACCATGGAACAGCATGCTAGTATTGGTCTCACAAGTGTGTTGTTCATCAGCGCTTATTTGTCTCTGGCCCTTAAGTCTGCGTCAAGTGAGAACCTATTACCCTGGGACACAAAGGAAACACAAAGGAAGAACAAACAACAGCAGACCTGCTGGTCCTTACGAGGTTGTTTGTGACAAGCTACACTAACTATCTAATCAAAGGTGGAAGATGAAGGGCAGCAAAGGCGAAGGCTCCTCCCCACCCCCCCATCCCTCCAGCCAAAGCTGGCAGGAAAGGATAAAGAACCATGCAGCATGGAAAAACTGCATGGAATTTATGTAGGAAAGAGGAAAGAACTACCATTACTGCTACCACTAACCGGGCGATAAAAGCGGACAAGGACACCAGTATTCGAAAGAACTTAACGTTATTACGACAATGAGTAATATCTAAGTTGCTGGTTGGATTCAAAACACTTGTCTAATCTATTCTTGAAGGCCGTAACTGTTGTACTATCAACGACATCACAAGGTAGAGAGTTCCAAACATTAACAACTCGATTGAAGAAGAAGTGTTTAGCTTCGTGCGACGAGAATCTTTTACCACTTATCTTCAAATTGTGATTTCTTCTTGTTCTATTTGATCGATCAATTGTAAAGTAATCTTCCGCATTAATATCACTGAATCCTTTGAACATTTTAAACACTTCTATTAGATCGCCTCGCATTCTTCGTTTTGATAGGCTGAATAAATTTACTTCTTTAAGCCTTTGTTCATATGACAAATTTCTCAACCTAGGAATCATCTTTGTTACTCTTCGTTGGACCCGTTAAAAATTTTCTATGTCTTTTCTGTAGTAGGGAGACCAAAACTGTACACAGTACTCTAGACGGGGTCGAACCAACGAATTATACAGTTTTAATATTACTTTTTCCGATTTATTATTAAAGACTCGTCCGATGAAGCCAACCAATTTGTTTGCAGTTTTAACTACCTCTGAACAATGCTGACCGGGCTTTAAATCGTTTGATATAGTGATTCCAAGATCCTTTTCTTTACTTACTGCAGAAAGTTGTTGGCCATTCATTACGTACCGAACGCGATTGTTATTTTTTCCGATGTGCAACACTTTACATTAAATTTTGTCAACGTTAAATTTCATTTGCCATTGATTGGCCCAACGTGCAAGTCGATCTATATTTGATTGTAAAGCTTCTTCGTCGAGTATCGCAGTTACTTTACTAGCAATTTTTGTGTCATCAGCAAATTTTGATACTTTGCAAGTGAGCCCATCATCGATATCATTAACATAAATTAAGAAGAGCATGGGGCCAAGCACTGATCCTTGAGGTACGCCGCTTTTGACATCGAGCCAGTTAGATGTAACACCGTTTAGAACTATCTGTTTCCGCTCAGAGAGCCAGTCCGCAAGCCAATTGTGAATGTTACCCGAGATACCGTGCGCCAGTAGTTTGCTGAGCAATCGTTGGTGGGGGACCTTATCAAATGCCTTTTGAAAATCCAGATATATGATATCTACTGATCTGCTTTCATCGAACACCTCAAAAATATAGTGAAAAAAATCAAGTAAGTTAGTCAAACACGAACGTTTACTACGGAAGCCATGTTGCGAATTATTTATTATATTATTTTCTTCGAAGAATTTCACCATATTGTCGCGAATGATAGTCTCCATTAACTTACAAACAATAGATGTCAGGCTAATTGGTCGATAGTTTCCTGGATGAGACTTGTCCCCCTTTTTGAAAATTGGTGTGATATTTGCAAGTTTCCAATCCGACGGAACTTTTCCAGCTGTTAAAGATTTATTGAATATGATGGAGAGCGGTTTACAAATTTGATGTTTGATTTCTTTTAAGACCCTAGGGTTAATTTTGTCTGGACCAGGAGCTTTGCTTACTTTAATCTTTTCAATTGTGCGTAAAATGTCACTTTCTTCGATGAGCACGCCACTTAACATCTTTTCGGTCCTTCTAACCTCCGGCGGTTGAGGTGATAAACAATCTTCGTCGGTAAATACGGATGCGAAAAAGTTATTTAGGATTGTAGCCCTTTCATTTTCATCGTTCGTGTGGTTACCATTTTCATGTGCAAGCGGTCCGATACCACAAGTGAGTGACGTTTTATTATTTACATAGCTGAAAAATTCTTTAGGATTAGATTTACTTGTTTCCGCTATATATTCTTCAAGATTTTTCTTGCTTCGTTTTATTAATTTCTTGGTTTCGCGGCGAATTCTGTCCAACTCTAGTTTGTCAGCCTCGCTCTGAGATGATATGTACCTACTGTATACGCGTTTTTTAAGAGATAGGCTATTTTGAATTTCGTTATTCCACCATTTGGGTTTCTTCTTAGAAGCTGAACGTCTGTTACGATAGGGTACGCATATGCTTATGGCATTGTTCAATATTGTGGTGAAGGCCCCCCAAGATTTATCAATATCTGTTTCCGCCGTGATTTCAGTCCAGTCAGAATTATTTAGAATTGATCGGAGTCTTACGAAATTCGCTCTCTGATAATCAGGCACCTTTTCTTTACTAGGAGTTACTTTACTTTCTTTCATATTGATGCTGAATGTGATTGTTCGGTGATCGCTAGAACTAAAATCTGGACCAACATTTACTTCGTTAACTAGATCAGCTGTCGTTGAAAAGATAAGGTCAAGTATATTATTTTCCCGAGTCGGTTCTTGAACGTGTTGATGTAAATCACTTTCTAGTAAATTTGTGTACAGGTCGAGCCCTGTATGACAGTTCAACGGTTCACCCCATCTTTTCACTGGCAAGTTAAAGTCCCCAACAATTACTGCCTCGCAACTGCTACTTGTTTCTAATAATAATTCACTTAATGCGTGGTCGATATCAAGAGTCTGCCTTGGCGGTCTGTAGATAAGTCCAATTACTATTTTACGAGATTTATTTTTAATTTCAATGAAGACCGTGTCTACATTGGTTATAATATCTGTTTTCACGGATACTGGATGGAGAGAGTTGTGGATATAAAAGATAACGCCTCCACCCTGTCTGTTCTCTCTTTCGTGATTAAAAATTGTGTAACCCGGTAATCTATATTCCGCAATGAAATCTCTATTTGAAGTGTCTATCCAAGATTCTGTGACTCCGATGATATGATAATGATTTGTAGCTGCGAGGACTTCTAAGTCTTCAAATCTGTTACGTAGGCTACGAGCGTTTACATAGCAAGCTTTAATGTGATTCGAGTCGGGAGTTTTGCGGGTTGAGTGCACCCTTACGGTGGAGCTGCTGGTGTTCTCGCCTCCGCGTTTTTTGGCTTTCGAAGAGCCACTTGGTCACAGAGCAGCATCCCGAAACGGGCTGCTCCAACAGGGTTTAAGTGAATGCCATCAGGAAGGAACAAGTCTGAATCGTAGTAAAAATTGTTCCACAAGTTAGCGAACTGGACGTTTTCTTGTGAGCAAAGGGACTGAAGTCTGTTGTTTGTGCTGAAGGCCTTACTGTAAAAGCTAGATTCGGCACCGACCCTCGGGAGGATTCCTGAGTTTATGATGTTACTGGCATCCGTTTACGTTTACACTGCTTGATCATACGGCGGTATTTCTCAAGCAGTTCCTCAGAACGGGTTGTCTTTACGTCATTTGTCCCCGCGTGAATGACAAAGAGGGTGTTTCGGTCGGCATTTCTCGTGACATCATCGCACGCTGCGGTGATGTCGTCCAGTCTGGCACCTGGATAGCAGTAACGTTTTCTGCGGCCGTTTGATGAACGACCACAGAACTCAACCAGCTGGCCACGCACCATGGAGTCCCCAACTAGGCGAGTCTCGAACTCATCCTCCATGGTGTCTGCCAGCACCTGGAACCTATTGAAGGTAGTGGGGGTCAGTAAATCCTTGGTTGCATGCTTCGGTTTGGCTCCATTCCTTACAGGTTGGAACCAGACATCCTGTGAAGCAGGAAGAGAAGCGTTAAGTGGGGCAGGCTGGAAGTTGTCCTGTGAGGCAGGCTGGGAGTTAGCCTGTGAAGCAGGCTGGGGGTTAGCCTGTGAGGCAGGCTGGGGGTTAGCCTGTGAGGCAGGCTGGGGGTCAGCCTGTGAGGCAGGCTGGCAGTGGTACTGTGAGGCAGGCTGTGGGTTAGCCTGTGAGGCAGGCTGGGGGTTAGCCTGTGAGGCAGGCTGGGGGTTATCCTGTGAGGCAGGCTGGGAATCAGCCTGTGAGGCAGGTAACACGTCCTCCCGTGAAGCAGGAGGGTCGTCTGGAGAGGGCACAGTCTCAGTGGAGGGCCTCTCCACCATCGATGGTGGAGTCACTGCCACATTTGTTAAAACAAATTCCTGAAGGGCTACAAATTTCTTTTCAAGATCATTGTGCTTGACTTTCCATTCAGTTACAGCCTTATGAAGATGTAATCTTTGAACGCAGAGGCGGCAAGTTTTACTCAGCTGGAAGAACTGAGCTGCAAAACGTCCGGGACAGACGTCACACTTAAGGTTCGAAGGCATTGTTAGAATTTTAAGCGAGTTAACAGTTTGGGCAAATATTAAAAGCGCTTTCGAAATAACTTAAATTGTGACCATAAATTGAATTGTATAAAAATTGTGCATGGAAAATAGATACTGCTGTGTTAGATGCCTCCAACACTGGGAGTTCGCTCCCACAGGGTCTTGAAAACGCCTCAAAGACCAATCGCTTGTCCTGAGCCTCGGTCACGAAAGAGACTTTCACAACCAGGCGCTTTTCAGCTATTGTCCTCGAAGTTTTGTCCCATAGCACGGGGCCGGCGTAGTCATCCAGAGCAGAGCTGGCAAGGGAGGAGAGGAACCAACAATTCGTTCCCACTTTCCAAAACGTCTAACCCAACTCTGCGACCCTTTTGAGGCCTGGCCAGTGGCACCTGTCACCAGGTGTTCTCCACCAACTCTAGAGAGTATCAGACGCCCTTCCTGAGAGACCAAAAGACTGAAATATTCCTTGAGTATAAGAAAAACCCTCAGAAACTCCACCTAGAAGCCGGGAGGTACAACCTCAAATGGCCCACGGAAGATATCTCTTTCAGGAGAAAACAAGAACCAGCTGTTATGCAGAATAGAGATGGGAGTACCGTCGATAGAGGGAGGCACAGGGAGCTCACACCGACAACTGGTTCCCAGGGAGGCTTTTATTAGTGTAGAGGTCGCCACACTCCTCTACACCGCAGGCCTAAATAATTAGGCACGGTCCAGCTAACTAGGACCCTGGAACTCCAGCCATTGTCTCATAAAGAGATCCTCTGCCTGCAGTCCAATCCACCACTGCTGCTGCCCAGAGGCTTCACCGTGACCCTGGCACGGGAGACAGATCAGGTATTACACCTTGTCCAAGGGTGACCTGAGACTATGCAGGGCAGGGACGTCTAGTTCCCTGAGGTGAAAACAATCCACCCGCATACAGGCAAGTATCTAATGTCTAAGTTAAAAGAGTTTGCTTTCCCAGAAAACCCATTTATCCATCAGCCTGATAGGGTATCAGGACACCTCTCCTCCCGAAATTGATCTTTCTTTCGGCCACCTCTTTTAATTATTTTTTGGGAGCAGGGAGTAGCGGCCTTTTTTTTACTATTGTTTTCTTTTTTTGTGCCCTTGAGCTGCCTTCTTTGTTGTAAAAAAGAGAAGATGAACAGGTGGTGTGCCATCTGCCTAGGCTGGGCCTGTGAATTTTAGAGTAAAAGAGTCGACATTAAGATGGTACAGCAAGACACAGAAGCTAGAGGGAGTAGATTGGCATGTAGGAGACTTGGGGAGCAAGCTGATGTTTAAAGCAAGAACGAGAACCCCGCAGCTAAATGGCAGGAATAGGGAAGGGGGAAACCAGAACTGTAGCTGTAGGACAGGGGAGAAAGAATCAGTGGAACATCCAATAGTAGATTGCAGCAACCATGAGAGGCAGAGAGGAGAGTTATTAGTAGCACCAGGGAGGAGTGGGCAAAGAGGCTAGAGGAGGACAACGGGGCCATCGCACGGTACGTGTTGGATGGAGATGCAGTGCTGGGAAAAAAGGTCACAAATGCTTGAATAAGCGCACGGATAAGCAATGTCAGTAAAGTTATTCCAGCAACAAACTGAAAAGTAAAGTGTGATAGTATATTGCAGTGAAGAAAAATTAAGCTACACAGCACAATTGAAAGGAAAAGTGTGTGAATAAACAGGAGAGACGCCCGAGAGGAGGAGGACAGGTCAAAAGAAGAAGAGGAAGGATGTTTCTTAACATATCCGCCTAAAAATGCGTTCCATTTACGGCGCGAAAACCCGGACCTGGGTCTGGGTTTATCCCCGAACCTGGTTCCGGGTTTTGTGTCAAATGGAAGATGCTATAAGTTGAAGGAGAGAGAGAGAGAGAGAGTTTTCTTTACAGGAAATTTATTTGAGAATTTCATCAGAAGTCATTAAGAAAAGAAAAACTCCTTCGGGTACCGGTACCGGTACCGGTACTAACGGTACTTGAGTTTTCGGTACCGGTACTACCGGTACTCAAATTAACGGTACCTGCCCATCCCTATTGGCAGGACAGGACCCCCGTAAGGGAGGGAGAGAAAGGAAGGGAGACACTGAGATACCAGATATCACTATAGTGTTAACGGAGTGATTTAGTGCCACTTGTTTAAGCTTTACATTCACAAATTATAAAACAATAACATTCATATGATATACGTAACAGCGGTGGGTAGAAGTATTCCCCCATGTCAAAGAATAAAGATTAACCATCAACGCATGTCAGATATAGTTCAGTTCATAATGTGCCATCCTGGAACTAAGGTTTCCACTGAACGTGTCTTTTCCCTCATGAGCAAGCTGTGGGCATCTGAAAAAAACATAACTTCAAGTTGCAACGCTAAAAGTATTGCCAAAAGTATTCTAATACAATAAAAGCAACCATGGCTGTGCTGTTCCTCCATCTACCATCCTACATTCCTCTCAGTGAGCCGAGTCTGGTCTATCTACTAATCCCACACAGGCCACCTTCCCCTCCACCACACCCGTTACACTTTACATATCCGTTTGCTGCTTCTACTTAATTGGCCCCTTCCTCTCCCTAGCTCTCTTCCTCTGTAGTCTATACCGTATTCCTCTCTTTCCCCACCTTACACTTGGAGCAAACAGCTGCACTGCCAAACACCGAGTCGTGGAAAACTAGGCGTAGGCCGCGTTATCTTGTTGAAGCCTCGTGAAGCCTCAGCATCATTAGTCCTCTGCCTTAAATACTTTTGAAAGGGTCTGCCTCGGCTTCCTCCTCCAAGTATCCTAAAATCCCAGGCCTAGTTCTATGTCTGACACACACACACACACACACCATGACTAATAATCATTTTTAGCCAAGTTTCGGAACAGCTATGAATCAACTGTTTAGAGGTTGTTTCGTGCTTCATCGGTGCTTGGTACATTTCATAAAGGCATGAATTAATATTGTACCGGGAAGTGTTCATAAATATCACAAAATATTGATGGTAATGGACAACAGACGGGTTTCTTTTTGTTTGTACACTGAGATATTAATTATGTTCGTGTGCACCTGCTTTGGCGTGAGAATAAAGTACCATTAATAGCAACAGTTCAGTAAGTAACATCATGTGGTATTCCAACACGAACAAATACACAGCTATAACAATCACCACCATCACTGCCATAACTAAAATCTCTTGCTCTACTATCCAATCACCGCCACCCCTTGCTGTTCTGTCCAATCACCGCCACCCCTTGCTGTTCTATCCAGTCACCGCCACCCCTTGCTGTTCTGTCCAATCACCGCCACCCCTTGCTGTTCTATCCAATCACCGCCACCCCTTGCTGTTCTATCCAGTCACCGCCACCCCTTGCTGTTCTGTCCAATCACCGCCACCCCTTGCTCTACTATCCAGTCACCGCCACCCCTTGCTGTTCTGTCCAATCACCGCCACCCCTTGCTGTTCTATCCAGTCACCGCCACCCCTTGCTGTTCTGTCCAATCACCGCCACCCCTTGCTGTTCTATCCAATCACCGCCACCCCTTGCTGTTCTATCCAGTCACCGCCACCCCTTGCTGTTCTGTCCAATCACCGCCACCCCTTGCTGTTCTGTCCAATCACCGCCACCCCTTGCTGTTCTGTCCAATCACCGCCACCCCTTGCTGTTCTGTCCAATCACCGCCACCCCTTGCTGTTCTATCCAATCACCGCCACCCCTTGCTGTTCTGTCCAATCACCGCCACCCCTTGCTGTTCTGTCCAATCACCGCCACCCCTTGCTGTTCTATCCAATCACCGCCACCCCTTGCTGTTCTATACAATCACCGCCACCCCTTGCTGTTCTATACAATCACCGCCACCCCTTGCTGTTCTATACAATCACCGCCACCCCTTGCTGTTCTATACAATCACCGCCACCCCTTGCTGTTCTATACAATCACCGCCACCCCTTGCTGTTCTATACAATCACCGCCACCCCTTGCTGTTCTATACAATCACCGCCACCCCTTGCTGTTCTATACAATCACCGCCACCCCTTGCTGTTCTATACAATCACCGCCACCCGTAACCCAAGATTCCCTCCCTTCCTCCACAATCACGGCTCCCACAATCACCACCAATACTACCATAACCACAATTCCTTGCTATATATAATCACCGCCATCCCTAACCCAAGATTCCCTCCCTTCCTCCTCTGCCATGTCCACCGTCACGTCGCCACCATACACACACATCTGTCATTATTAAACGTGAATCTTCCCAAAATGACCACGATTTTCCCTTTGGCAGTTAGCACAGTACTATAGAACTTTACAGAAAGCATTTATTTTCCGTATCAAACCCTCTGACATGCCGTTTTTCGCAAATATCTTTCAAACGAAGACTCGGATCAGCATGGGACTTTGGCACAGATTGTTTCACACACTCCGCTAATTTTTGATGCTATTGTGCAATGTCAGATGCGGTTTATTATGGCGTTTACTCTTGACTGTGATGGCAAAACCTGCGTGAGCCACTTACACATTCGAACAGGTGAGGCGTGACGTATTTGTGACGTGTATCCACCACCTACCTCCACCCCTGGCCTCCCCTACTCCCATCCCTCCCTTTCCCTCCCTCCTCCTCCCCCGCACTCTCTCCCCCCGTTCTCTTTCTCCCCCCTACCTCCCTTCTCCCCCCTCTCCCCCCCCTCCTCTCTCTCTCTCTCTCTCTCTCTCTCTCTCTCTCTCTCTCTACACTTGTGCTCTACACGAGATATGAATCCATGCACACGTATGACTTGAATTAATGGCAGATAAATAGAAATTACATCCCGTCAGCATCAGCATCAACAGTGATGACGAGGATGACCTGTTTGTCGATGGTGATGAATGTTGAAGTAACATAGCCTATGTGATCAGTTATTTACATTATTAATCCACCCATCATATACTCGCAATCTATTTTTGTTTGCTATGACTTTTTAACATATCTACATGAACACATCGTATGGCAGTCTTTTCCTAACATCAAAATAAATTATTCATATATTTCTCCAATTTCGTTTCAAGTTTTTACTCTGCGATGAATTCCCGCTTCAATTCCACCCCTATTCCTTTCCGTCTCTTACGCGATTTCCTATAAATGATCAAGCGTCAGCTACGTGCTTCATACCATCATACGCTCAACGTAACCTGTGGGAAGGAGGGTCATATACTCGTACAACTTTCAATGGTTGTATAATTGCCAAACAAACCTCATACAGCACTTACGCAACATCCAGTTACGCTGGAACAGAAATTAAGGTCGTGTGCATAAAACACCAGACCATACTTAGCATATACTTTCGAGTTATACGCCATTATTGACAAGTCATATCTGTGCAACGCTTCACATCGCATGTATACCGATATATATATATATATATATATATATATATATATATATATATATATATATATATATATATAGAGAGAGAGAGAGAGAGAGGGGAGAAAGAGGGCAGGGAGAGAGTGCAGGGGTAGGAGGAGGAGGAAGGGAGAGGGAGGGATGGGAGTAGGGGAGGCCAGGGGTGGAGGTAGGTGGTGGATACACGTCACAAATACGTCACGCCTCACCTGTTCGAATGTGTAAGTGGCTCACGCAGGTTTTGCCATCACAGTCAGGAGTAAACGCCGTAATTAACCGCATCTGGCATTGCACAATAGCGTCAAAAATTAGCGAAGTGTGTGAAGCAATCTGTGCCAAAGTCCCATGCTGATCCGAGTCTTCGTTTGAAAGATATTTGCGAAACACGGTATGTCATAGGGTCTGATATGGATAGTAAAAACATCAATGTAAAAGCTCTTATGTCCATACCTTCTGCGCGTGCACCTCGATCCACGGAGTCCGCCGAGGGAGTGAGGCTGCGAGGGTTGCCCGGTTTCGCACGATTCATGAGGAGATTCGACTCACTGGCTGCAGGGGGGTTGCCACACACTAGTTTTGGAGATACCACTCGGAGATCGACTTAAGTGTAGCTTGAACTGTACTGTAATTCTAGTTAACAGTCGTAGTTATAAATAAAGCTTGAATTGTAATGTGGACGATAGATATGATGGCTCACAGGAGTGGGCGCAGAAAAAAAAAGGTCGAGGCCGTGGTATATCAGTCACCTTGCTTCTACACATAGGTCTGCATTATCAAACTCTTCGAAGGCTCAGTCCATCCATTTCGAAAGGCTCGCAGAAGTTGTCGGGGTTTCCAGGGTTGGGTGGTTTCCTGAGCCCGGTGGTAGTTTTGTAAGGCCTCCGCGCTGTGAACGGGAAACCCACTCATGAAAACCAACGTAGCTCCATATTAATAACCCTTCGAAGGCTTAGTAGATCAATTTCGAAAGGCTCGCAGAAGTTGTCGGGGTTCCCATGGGTGGTTTCCTGAGCCCGGCGGTAGTTTTGTAAGGCCTCCGCGCTGTGAACGGGAAAAACACTCGTGACAACTCGACGTAGCTCCTCTCTGACCTTAAAAAATAGTCGTAACAAAAACCTGAAGCGTTTGATAATACCATTCTCAGTCATTTTGTCTCTACACTGATACCCCTAAGCTCTTGTCAACGCGCTTACATAAACCTGAGAATATTGACCTACTATACATTTCAGCGGCGGACAAACGCTGTTTTTCGCAAATATCTCCTAAACGATTCGTTGGATCAGTATGATATTTCAGTACACTACCTTTAACACCCGGACCTAATTTATGGCTGATATACCATATTGCAATGTGTGTTATGTGAGGAGTTTACTGACTGATATTAAGCCTAATCCAGTCATCATATCTAAGGTGTTATACAGAATCGGACGAGTGTGGGGTACTCGTCTAACCCCTCCACCAACGCCCCGAACAACCCCCAGACCACTCCTTCCCTACCCCAATATCGCAGCATCCCCCTCCTCGTTTCCCTCTTCACCCCCCTACTCACACCATCCCCCTTTCCCAGCCCGAGGCTATGACTCAAGCAGAGGCAGGGTATAACTCATTGACTGCCGAGGCGCATCCAGGTGTTGTACAGTAATTATCAACGTGAAATACGTCTTGCCTCCATGGAATTGTACCATGCTCTTAGTTAATAATCATATATATACATATACACCTACATAACATTCTACTATATAATACAGTGATGGGAGAAATAGGGAGGGACATAAGAATGATGAGGGAGGCGAGGAGCTAGGGGGAGAAGAGGAAGGACAATGAGAGCGAGAAGGGGGAGAAGTAGTTGTGGTTAGGAATAGTTTGGGAGGGTGTTGGGGGGGGGGCACACTTTCCTTCGAATGCGTCAACATGACTCGTCGGGTTTGTGTTATTTTCCACGAGTAAACTCCTCACATAACACATATAGTATCGTGGTATGTTAGCCATAAATTAGGTCCGGATGTTAACTGTAGTGTGCTGAAATGTCATACTGATCCAACGATTCGTTTAGGAGATATTTGCGAAAAACAGCGTTTGTCCGCCGCTGAAATGTATAGTAGATGGGAACAAACTTACGAACAGACGGTATTTTTCACTGCACATTTGTGATTCAAGTTTATTTTTTTCTATGATAGATGTCAAGGTATATGGCACTGCTTAAACTTCGCTTTCCACGCTGTGACACATGAAAACTTTGTTCACTAGGGCAAAATAATATGTTTTCCATGCCTCGCTGAATCTGATATGTTCTGAGCGAAGAAGCGGCCAAAGCAGTGAATAGACAGGCGAACTTGTAGCGCTCCTGGAAAGGTTAACTTCTGCTTTGCTGATTTAGTTGTTGGATAAAATAAACTTGTGAAGATAAACAGTGATTACCCGCACGTCACACTGGCCCTGTGTCCCGGGGTAATGGTTCTTCCCCGCTGCAGGCTCTGGGGCCAGCGAGATTGTGATGAGCGCGGCTATAACGCGTCCCCATTGTACCTTTATCTTACAAGGCTGAGGGCAAGGCTGAGGGTGAGGGAGTGTCGAGTGATTACCAAACACTTTTGTAAAGGTTGACTCTGTGGACAATAATAAAGATTCTTGTTGGTGATCTGTAACACCTTCATTCCCGAAGAAATATAACTCTACAACTAAATCATTACCTTTTATTGATATATTTTGAGGAAAGACAACGATAGGACGGGGGAGAGGTAGACAGGTAACGATAGATAACGATAGGTAACGATAGATAACGATAGGTAACGATAGACAGATGAGATAGAGGATAGATAAGGAAAATCAAACAAAAAAACAAACAGCAGTATGTAGCCAATATGGAGAGATTTAAGGGGTGGGGGGGAAGTGCCCATACAATATTACCCATTATGCTTTAGATAAATAGATTGAGTTAATTGTTATTCCTCAGAACGTGATATAAGTGGTAAAATCTCTTCTTTAAGGTGGCCTGGCCGGGCTCCTCATAGTTGCAACATTGAACAAAGATGGCAGCCTGTGTGTTTACCTGTGTGTGACCTATAGACGTCCTGTTATCGTCGAGAGGATATCCTGTTCCATGGTTAACACGTAAGCTTGCTTCTCCACACACAGATATACTCGCTATGGTGCAGACCGGTGTGATTGTCGCTGCCTTGCTCGCTCTGGGTGTTGGGGGCGCTCTCAACCCCGCCTCGACCTGGCAGATCTGTAGCACTCCTGAGAAAGAAGTGGAATACTCGGAAGACGAAGTGATGTTTTCCAGTGCAGAAGGATACAATCTGTGGAGCGATGGGTACGTGCAGCCGGGAAGTGATTTTAGAGGGATCAGCGTCAAAGTAAATCAATGGAACGTTCAACACGTAGCTTGGTTCCGTGCTGACCCTTGCTTCCCTGCCACAGGAGAGAAGTGGGAGTGGATGAGAGTGAATGTGACAAAGTACCAACAGAAGGCGAATCATGGTTTAAAATACTGCTTCATTCGCTTTCATCTTCTTACCGCTTATTGCCAAAAGATATGTGATCGTTATGTCTTATGTGAGTCGTACCTTGGAAGTCTGAGTGTTGTTGTTCGTGGGCCCCCGATTTGGAGATTGAACAATCCAGGAATAACATGTCTTGCAAGTGTGAGAGTGAGTCAGCCGCCCACTACTGCGAACATCTGCGAGAAGCCTTCAAGTCGTTATATCAGCACTGCAAAGCCTCCATTCAGGCCACCTTCAAGGACTCCCCCATCTACAACCACCACCACAACCACGACTACAACAACCACAACCACGACTTCCACCACCCCAACCACTACGGAAACGACATCAACAACCACAACCATAGATCCCTTCCCGTCCCCTGCATCATCTGCGTCTTCGTCTTCGTCGGTGGTGCTGCCAATAGTGGTGTCGGTGGTGGCGGTGGTGATATTCCTGGTGATAATGGTGGTGGTGGTGGTCTGCCGCAGGCGACGAAGACGCAGATCAGCGGCATCACGTTAGTATTGTGTCTTTTCCTTGTTGTGATTTTACGTAAGGTCACAGGTCGGTATTCCCAGACGCTTCCGCCTCTCACATCAACTATTTCCAAGGGCCGAAAAAGGACATCAATCGGGTTATACGGAGTGTTTTTTAGGTTTATGGCACAGAAGAAGGGTCAAACTACCACAGGGGTCATAAACTACCCCTGGAAGTGCCCGAAGCTCCTACGAAAGCCTTGTCAAATGTAAGTGCTTTGGTTCAGCGTCCAAGTACACGTAATTGGGTAGGCGGTGGCCGAAGTGATAGCGTACTGGACCCACATTCGCCGCGTGATGGACGACGCGGGTTCGAATCCTCACGCTACCACTCGGATTTTTCAGTCACCGCCGAGTGGCTTAAAACTACCCACATGCTGTCCTGAAGACCACCCATCAACCCGGACTCTAGAGGAAGCCGTCCAAGCGAATCAAGAACGAGTTCCGGGGGGCAGCATGAGCCAATGCAAGATGGCGCCACTATAAACACTCGCCTGCGCCAGAACGGGCTGGGCCGACCATCAGGCCCCACCGGGAAGATGCCTACCGGCGCAATAGGCAACGTAAAAAAAAAAAAAAAAAAAAAAAATTGACAAAGCTTTCGTATACAGGTGTTTAGGTCATTTCCTAAGTCTATATATACCAAGTCAAGTCACTCTGCTTCAAAACTGCGACCGGTACGCGCAGGGGGCGGTTTGGGGGCGGAGCAGAGGGATGACGTCACTTGAAGGTAAAAAAAATAATAACCGCCAATTCAGGGGTGACTAAAGTTGCGGCCGTGTGTGCACTTTGGATGTGCATGCTTGCTTTCTTTCACAGCGCGTTCAGGCAAGCCACTGATGAAAAAATATGCCTTTTTGTTGTGCTATTGCGTGATTGTTATTCCAATGCCTACAAACGGCGGTGTGGGGTGTGAGGGAGGGCATGTTGATGTGATTGATTTAAATTAGTCCGCCTTTCTTCGTTTTCTCTAAATCCCTGTTTCTACATTCTCTAGTTTGGCTCCAAGCAACGTCACGCATAAGCCACGCCTCTGCCGTGTCTCCTCCCACAAACCTGCGTATGACTTGAATTGGTGTATATAGACTTAGGGCATTTCCACGAGTAGTTTTACGGGCTGGCGGTAACTTGACCCCTCTACTGTACCATGAAACTAAAGAGAACCATGGAAACCCGATTGATCTCCTTTTCCACCTTTGGAAATGCAGCTGATGCGAGAGGCGAAAACGTCTGAAAATACCAACCCTTTTACCAAGCACATATTTTACATGGGTTTCGAGGGAGTTTTGGGCATTTCCAGGGGAAGTTTTATGACTCACGTTGTAGTTTGACCTTTCTTCTGTGCCATGAACCTAAAAAGAACGCATTGGAACCCCTGCTGACCTTCTTTTCGGCCTTTGGAAATAGTTGATATGGGAACCGGGAGCGTCTGAGAACAAAGACCGTATCAGCCGGAAATGCGCTGTTTATGACGTAACCAAATCACTGGACGTAGTCTATCTTGATTTTCAAAAAGCGTTTGATAAAGTCCCACATCATAAATTACTTTACAAATTAAAGCAAATAGGTATTGACGGTCAAGTAAACCAATGGATCGCGAATTGGTTGAGCAACAAACAACAAAGAGTAGTGATTGACTGATTTAACTCAGAGTGGGCGCCAGTCACTAGTGGCGTCCCTCAGGGCTCGGTTCTTTGCCCAGTGCTCTTTATTATTTACATCAACGACGTGGATGTTGGACTCAATAATCGCATTAGTAAATTTGCAGACGACACAAAGATTGGTAACTCGGTTCTCACTGACGAAGACAGGCAAAGCCTCCAAGAGGATTTGCACAAAATTTCAGCTTGGTCGGATAGATGGGAGATGCCCTTTAACGCAGAGAAGTGCTAGGTCCTTCAAGTTGGAACGAGGAATAAGAAGTTCGATTACGAAATGCGCGGCGTTAAACTCAAAAGCGTTCAATGCGTCAAGGACTTGGGGGTCAAAATCGCGTCAAACCTCAAATTCTCACAGCAATGCATCGATGCAGCAAATAAAGCGAACAGAATGTCGGGCTTCATTAAAAGAAACTTTTTATTCAAGAATAAAGATGTAATACTTCCGCTCTACAACAGTTTAGTCAGACCCCACTTGGAATATGCGGTACAGTTTTGGTCTCCCCACCATGCAAAGGATATTGCTAAATTAGAAGGTGTTCAGCGTCGGGCAACGAAAATGATCCCTTATTTGCGCAACAAATCCTACGAAGAAAGGCTTTCCACCCTTAACATGTTCTCTCTTGAGAAACGTCGCCTCCGAGGGAAACTGATCGAATGTTTTAAAATACTTAATGGGTTCACGAATGTAGACAGATCAACATTGTTTATGATCGATGACACTTTGCGCACGAGGAACAATGGCGTAAAACTCAGATGTAGACAAGTAAATTCAGACTGAACCAAATTTTTCTTCACCAACGTTGTAGTGCGAGAATGGAATATGCTCTCACCATCAGTGGTCCAGTGTAATTGACTCCTTCAAAAATAAGCTCGACCGTCACTTCCTTCAACTTAATATCAACTAGAGTAGAAATACAACGTTTAGGAGCCTTATGATTAATGTAAAATCACTTAGGTTTAAGGACAGACCACCTAGTCTGGACCATGGGGTCTGTGTGGTCTGATATTCTATGTAATTCTATGTAATTCTCTCTCTCTCTCTCTCTCTCTCTCTCTCTCTCTCTCTCTCTCTCTCTCTCTCTCTCTCTCTCTCTCTCTCTCTCTCTCTCTCGTCTCGGTTTTCAACAGCTTCGCGTCGGTTTTTAATAGTTTTCGCCTCGCTTTTTAATAGCAGTTCTACCGATAGTGCTGCTGTTCTAAACACATTGAAAATCCCAGTCCTGACTTTGAAATCAGTACAGATGAGGTTCTCAAAGCGCTGCAGTCACTTAAAATTAGCAAAAGTCCTGGACCCGATAAAATTTATCCAAAATTACTTAAAGAAATATCAAGAGATACTCAGACCTTTAACAATGCTGTTTAATATGTCTTTGCACCATGGTATCGTTCCTAGTGATTGGAAAATGGCTATCGTAACACCCATTTAAAAAAAAGCGACCGGAAATTACCGGATAATTACAGGCCAATCAGCTTAACTTCAATTATTGGTAAATTATTTGAAATAATTATTCGAGATAAAGTAGTTAACTACCTAGAGTGTAATTCGCTAATCCTGGACTCGCAACATGGTTTCCATAACAACAGATCTTGTTTGTCGAATCTATTAACGTTCTATAACGTGCTTTTTGCAGTCTATGATGTTTCTAAATCACTTGATATTATTTATTTGGACATCCAGAAGGCGTTTGATAAAGTCCCACACTACAAGTTGCTTCATAAAATCAAGGAAATAGGTATCGGGGGTAAGCTTCACGAATGGATCAGATTGGTCAGTAAAATGGGAAATGCCTTTTAATATAAACAAGTGTCAGATTCTGCAGGTTGTATCTAGAAATATAAAAAAAGGACTATGAAATGTGCGGCGTTAAAATTCAAAGCGTTCACTCGGTCAAAGATCTTAGCGTCACAGTCGCGTCTAACCTCAAGTTTTCCCAGCAGTGCAACGAGTCCGTTAGAAAAGCAAACAGGATGATGGGTTTGATTAAGAGAAATTTTTCATTGAAGAATAAAGAAATTATACTATCTTTGTATAATAGATTCGTCAGACCTCATTTGGAGTATGCCGTGCAGTTTTGGTCTCCCCACCATGCGAAAAACATTGCTAAATTAGAAGGTGTTCAGCGTAGAGCAACCAAGATGATTCCTTCATTACGAAACAAACCCTTCGAGGAAAGGCTGTCACATGTAAACCTGTTTTCACTTGAAAACGCCGCCTAAGAGGAAAACTGATCGAGTGCTTTTAAATACTTAACGGTTTTACCAACGGGAACCCGACCAAGCTGTTTGTGATGGATGATTCGACGCGAACGAGAAATAATAGCGCTAAACTCAAATGTAGACAAGTTCATACAGATTGCACAAAATTCTTCTTCACTAATGCTGTCGTTCGAGATTGGAACATATTACCACCATCAGTTGTACAGTGTAACACGATTGCATCATTTAAGAATAATCTTGACCGCTATCTCCTCCAACTCAATGTTCACCTGGTCAGTTTCAACGCCATGGTGGCCGCATAACATATTTCACTTAGGACTAGGACAGACTTCCTAGTTTGGGCCTTAGGGCCTGTGTGGTCTGGTTATATATGTAATTCTATGTGTAATTCTCTCTCTCTCTCTCTCTCTCTCTCTCTCTCTCTCTCTCTCTCTCTCTCTCTCTCTCTCTCTCTCTCTCTCTCTCTCTCTCTCTCTCTCTCTCTCTCTCTCTCTCTCTCTCTCTCTCTCTCTCTCTCTCTCTCTCGTAAGGACAGCAGCTACATTCTTTTCCTGTGTTTCCTTTATATATATATATATATATATATATATATATATATATATATATATATATATATATATATATATATATATATATATATATATATATATGTAACTAACTACTTGTATTCTCTCCATCTTCATTACACTTTTCGTTCTCCTGCTATCATGTTTTCTTTCCTCTCTTCGTAAAATTTCTCTCAAGTCTATCTACAGCTTAACTTAAAGGCCTTGCTGATGATCTGATTAATGCGTCTTATGGGTGACAGATCAGGCTGAATCACCCCCACCATTTAACTCCTACACTCTCCTCTCGTTCTTGTAATCCGTCAGTTTCCCAATGAATAGTTCAGTGATGCCTCTTACAACTGTCGGCCAATAATTTGCTTTTTTTGCAGTGAACTTCGTTTCCCATGACAGGTTCCATTCGTGAGTCCCGTCTGGATCATCCCGGAGTATTTTTAAGTCTTTCTCAGTTTCCACTTTCCTCAAGGTCTTTACTTCTGTCCACCATGTAATTTACGTAAACCAGGAACATATTATGGGCAACAGTGTGTGTGTGTGTGTGTGTGTGTGTGTGTGTGTGTGTGTGTGTGTGTGTGTGTGTGGGATACTAGAAATGACAATATATAGAATTAAAAAAAATTATTATACAACTACTACTACTACTACTACCACCACCACCACCACAACTACAACTACTACTACTACTACTACTACTACTACTACTATTACTACTACTACTATTACTACTATTACTACTACTACTACTACTACTACTACTACTACTACTATTACTACTACTACTACAACTTCTACTACTACTACTATTACTATTACTTATGACTATTATAACAACTGATCAACAGGCATGGGGGTCCAGTATCACCACCAGCTTTACCCACCCACACCCACACAAGACTATGTCATCGAGAACAACCTGTATGAACCTCTCCCTGGACCTGTACACCCTACCAGAGCCAGGGATGACCAGCAACAAGTATACGTCGTGGAGAACAACCTGTATGAACCTCTCCCTGGACCTGTACACCCCACCAGAGCCAGGGATGACCAGCAACAAGTATACGTCGTGGAGAACAACCTGTATGAACCTCTCCCTGGACCTGTAAACCCCACCAGAGCCAGGGATGACCAGCAACAAGTATACGTCGTGGAGAACAACCTGTATGAACCTCTCCCTGGACCTGTAAACCCCACCAGAGCCAGGGATGACCAGCAACAAGTATACGTCGTGGAGAACAACCTGTATGAACCTCTCCCTGGACCTGTAAACCCCACCAGAGCCAGGGATGACCAGTAACAAGTATACGTCGTGTAGAACAACCTGTATGAACCTCTCCCTGGACCTGTAAACCCCACCAGAGCCAGGGATGACCAGCAACAAGTATACGTCGTGGAGAACAACCTGTACGAACCTCTCCCTGGACCTGCCAACCCTGGTGCTACATGGGAACGGCAAGGGACTGTAGTAGTGGATTTACATAGATTTACATAGAAAATCAGACCACACAGACCCCATGGTCCAGACTTGGTGGTCTGTCCTTAAACCTAAGTGATTTTACATTAATCAGAAGACTCCAAAACGTTGCAGTTCTACTCTAGTTGATTATTAAGTTGAAGGAAGTGACGGTCGAGCTTATTTTTGAAGGAGTCAATCGTGTTACACTGGACCACTGATGATGGGAGCTTATTCCATTCTCGCACTACAACGTTGGTGAAGAAAAATTTGGTGCAGTCTGAATTTACTTGTCTACATCTGAGTTTTACGCCATTGTTCCTCGTGCGCAAAGTGTCATCGATCATAAACAATGTTGATCTGTCTACATTCGTGAAACCATTAAGTATTTTAAAACATTCGATCAGTTTTCCTCGGAGGCGACGTTTCTCAAGAGAGAACATGTTAAGGGTAGAAAGCCTTTCTTCGTAGGATTTGTTGCGCAAGGAAGGGATAATTTTCGTTGCCCGACGCTGAACACCTTCTAATTTAGCAATATCCTTTGCATGGTGGGGAGACCAAAACTGTACCGCATATTCCAAGTGGGGTCTGACTAAACTGTTGTAGAGCGAGTATTACATCTTTATTCTTAAATAAAAGTTTCTTTTAATGAAGCCCAACATTCTGTTCGCTTTATTTGCTGCATCGATGCATTGCTGTGAGAATTTGAGGTTTGACGCGATTTTGACCCCCAAGTCCTTGACGCATTGAACGCTTTTGAGTTTAACGCCGCGCATTTCGTAATCAAACTTCTTATTCCTCGTTCCAACTTGAAGGACCTGGCACTTGTCTACGTTAAAGGGCATCTCCCATCTATCCGACCAAGCTGAAATTTTGTGCAAATCCTCTTGGAGGCTCTGCCTGTCTTCGTCAGTGAGAACCGAGTTACCAATCTTTGTGTCGTCAGCAAATTTACTAATGCGGTTATTGAGTCCAACATCCACGTCGTTGATGTAAATAATGAAGAGCACTGGGCCAAGAACCGAGCCCTGAGGGACGCCACTAGTGACCGGCGCCCACTCTGAGTTAAATCCGTCAATCACTACTCTTTGTTGTCTGTTGCTCAACCAATTCGCGATCCATTGGTTTACTTGACCGTCAATACCTATTTGCTTTAATTTGTAAAGTAATTTATGATGCGGGACTTTATCAAACGCTTTCTGGAAATCAAGATAGACTACGTCCAGTGATTTGGTTACGTCATAAACAGTGAAGAGGTCGTTATAAAGGTTAATAGATTTGATAGGCAGGATCTTTTGTTTCGGAAGCCATGTTGTGAGTCCCCAATTAATGAGTGGCTTTCAAGGTAACTCACAATTTTGTCTCTAATTATGCCCTCAAGTAGCTTACCTACAACCGAAGTTAGACTAATGGGCCTGTAATTACCTGGTACTTTTTGTCTCCTTTCTTAAAATCGGTGTCAAGTTAGCCTTTATCCAATCTGAAGGGACAATGCCTTGTCTCAAGGACATATTTAATACTGTTGTGAGGGAGGAGTATTTCGCTCTTTGTTTCTTTCAGCAGAGTTGGATATACTTTATCAGGTCCAGGACTTTTATTTGTTTTAAGTGATTTGAGGGCTTTAAGGACTTCATCGGGTTTTATTTCAAAGTTAGACAATGCATGCTCGGGATTTACATTAGTACTGGTGTTGGTGGTGGTGGTGGGAGGACTGTTATTATTAAACACCGAGGAAAAGTAATTATTTAATAGGTTTGCAACGTGTTGGCTGTCAGTCACTAGTGCACCGTCGCTGTTTGTTAAAGGTCCAATTCCACTTCTGATCGCCTTTCTGTTGTTTATGTAACTGAAGAAGGATTTCGGATTATTTTTACAGTTGGCTGCAATATTTTCTTCATATCTACGCTTTGCCTGATGCACTAATCTTTTTACTCGTCGCCTTGCATCATTGTAAAGTCTAATGTCTTCGGGCGTGCTTTGGTCTTTCTTTAACCTGTAAGACAATTTTCTCTCCTTGACTGAGTGTTTAATTTCGCTATTAAACCAAGGTGGACTTTTATTAGTGTTAATTCGCTTCTCGCACAAGGGGACAAATGTGTCCTGCTGAGTGAGTAAATGATTTTTAAAGTTTAGCCAGGCGTCCTCTACATTGCCGTCATCTGATAGTTGCATATCTATTAGTTTTCGTCGGATTTCTACGAAGTTGGCTCTTTTGAAATTGGGCACCTTAACTTTATTTTCAGTCACCGATGTTTGAGCTCTAATGTCAACGCGCACTAGTTTATGATCGCAGGAACCGAGGTGTTCTCCTACCGTGACATTACTGACTAGGTTATCTTGGGTCGCTATAACAAGGTCAAGTATGTTATTTTGTCGAGTTGGTTCAGAAACCATTTGGCTTAGATAATTTTCCTCTAGAAATTCGATCATTCTATGGGACTCACCTTCTGTACCCGACAGTGTCGCCCAGTCGATATGGGGGAGGTTAAAGTCTCCTAGTATCAGTGAGTCGCTGTTATTAAGTGACTGCTTTAAGACGCTGTACATTTCAAGATCGCCATCAAGTGATTGCCCCGGAGGCCTGTAAGTGACAGATATATTTAAATTGACTTTTGCAATGTTTACTCGCACGCACAAATGTTCAACGTTACTGTTTCTTGGTGTTTTGTCAGTAGGTTTCTTGGAGAACGATCTCTATGAACCACTCGGTGTCCCTCGTACCAGCACTACCAGAGGACACACCTATAGATGAAGACACTGGTTTGTATAATAAAGATTCCTATAATATAACGGCAAGGGACAGTAGTCGTGGAAAATGGTCTCTATGAACCACTCGGTGTCCCTCGTACCAGCAGCACCAGAGGGCGTACCCATAGATGAAGACACTGGTTTGTATAATAAAGATTCCTATAATATAACGGAAAGGGACAGTAGTCGTGGAAAATGGTCTCAATGAACCACTCAGTGTCCCTCGTACCAGCACCACCAGAGGACACACTTTGATAAAAAAAAAAGTAATGTGTATAATAAAAATTCCTATAATTTACCTTGACCATGCTGACTATGGAGCTTAGATACTGTCATGAACCAACTGAATCCGCGTCCTGTTATTAAGTAAGGCTTAAGTAAGTTAAAGTAAGGTTCCTGAATTCCTGTACTTTTTATAGGAGGGGACAGTGCCGATAAGAAAACTACCACTAGGAGTCTTTTGGTTTGCCGCATAATCTGTTTCTTGTCCAAAGGCACACAGACGGTCACAAACAGCATCATTACAGCTAATAACACTTGGACAGACGCACAAACTCTTTCCTGGACGCTGGGCAACAAGCACACACCGTTCCTTGCCCCACTGCCTTAGGGTCATGTTCGTAAACTTTCAGCGCCAAGCACACACATTTAACAAGGCTTTCAGGGGATTTGTGGGCATTTCCAGTGGTAGTAGTTTTATGACCTGGTGGTAGTCTGGCAAAGTTCCTGCACCATGAAGGTAAAGACACACTCAAGATGACGTGTTTAACCTCTTCCTTGGCCTTTAGAAATGACTGAGGTAAGAGAAGGATGTGTTTGAGAATAGTGACCTTAGTGCACCGGATTGTTACTTAAGGTGGCGTCACACTGGACCAAATCTGGCGTGCACGAGCTTTTGCTGGCAGCTTTTGTTGGAGGGATGGCTTGCTCCCGGGCTTTTGCTCCTGCGTTTAGCTCGCCGCTTGGACGGGGAGCAGCTCGGCGAGCCGCAAGCAGGCAGTCAAATGAGCTCTTTGGTGCACCGATATGTGAATAATATATATTACCTAGTGTATTGAATCCGTATTAACATGATATTAGAAAACTTATTTACATACTCATTTTATGTTTGACGGTGTTTGTAATATTTTATAATGTTGAGAAAAGTTGTGTTGGATTTTATTTTGATTTCCAAGACCAAGACCAAGACCGCCCAGGCCAGCTGATATAAACACTCGCCATGGCCACCTCTCCTCGTTCAAAAGTTCACTTGTCCTCCTTCATTGTACACTCTTTGATATCAAGAGTCAGGGACCATCCCGAGTTATGGGACCACGGCCATCCAGATTTCTGTAAGTCTACGCTGAAGAAAGTTATGATGCTATGATGTTGTACACATAATGGGTCTCCCTCCCTTCTCTTCAGCCATGACCGAGCCCAGACTCGTCTTTTCTTCTTCTGAGCTCGTTGAATAACGGCAAGTAATGCCGTCACAGCTGCACACTTAGCCGTAATGCGAAGCGTAGGTGTAGTAGGCGCCATGGGTGAGGCTTTGTTTACAATGTTGCTCGCCGCTCGCCCCTCGTCGCTCGTCAGTGTGACGACAACAGTGACTTGCTCGCGAGCAAAAGCTGCCAGCAAGAGCTCGTGCTCGCCAGATTTAGATCCAGTGTGACGCCAGCTTTAGCCTTGTGTTACAGCGTGTTGCCTGTGTTAAGTCACGGTGTGTTGGTGGCCGTGTTTCTGATTATGGTGACTTTCCAGCAGCCAGAAAATGTAAATGTTGATGGTAAATGTAATGTAAGCAAGTAAATGTAATGGTTGATGAATGCTGCAGCAGGTTTTGGCTGGTAGAGGAGGCATTCCTCAAGGTGATATATTTCGTCACCTATTTAACCGGTTTTACTTTTAATATCTCCATGTTGAATTGAATGAACACTTTCTTTGGCCTTTTGTGTTATGATTTTGTAGTACTTAATAATGCTTGCTCACGACTTCCTGACATATATAAAAAGTAAACTGTCAGGGGTTAGATAACAGTCACTTGTGAAGGGTTTGTTTGCCTTATAGATGTTACTGTCTATTGGCCAGGTCGACAGTCCAACACAGTCACTGTCAGCGCCCAAACCAAACCATATTCCCCACAATGATCCGTTATTTATACTCAATACCAGGTACTCATAAAGAGATTTACTATAAAGTTTTCTAAAATTCCCTCCGCCTTTTTATATCAACGCCAAACACTGGAGCTACAAGGAATTTTTGTTGTGTTCTGTGTTTGGTTTGGGAGCTGACAAACCTGATGTATTGGCTGTAAACTGTCCCATGTAACTACTTCTCCAGACCTGATGTGGAGCACCTGTATGTTGTTATATAAAACTGTCTCATGTAACTACTTCTCCAGACCTGATGTGGAGCACCTGTATGTTGTTATATAAAACTGTCCCATGTAAGTACTTCTCCAGACCCGATGTGGAGCACCTGTATGTTGTTATATAAAACTGTCCCATGTAAGTACTTCTCCAGACCTAATGTGGAGCACCTGTATGTTGTTATATAAAACTGTCCCATGTAAGTACTTCTCCAGACCTGATGTGGAGCACCGTTATGTTGTTATATAAAACTGTCCCATGTAACTACTTCTCCAGACCTGATGTGGAGCACCGTTATGTTGTTATATAAAACTGTCCCAGGTAACTACTTCTCCAGACCTGATGTGGAGCACCGTTATGTTGTTATATAAAACTGTCCCAGGTAACTACTTCTCCAGACCTGATGTGGAGCACCGTTATGTTGTTATATAAAACTACTGCAAGTTCTCCGTGAAGGTGTTAGTACATGTAGAAGGGTGAGTGCATACACTCTTCAGGTACTTATTTATAAACAATACTTAGGTTAGTACATGTATCTAACTGTTCTACATATGACTAGACAAAAGTATAGGACCTTGTGTGACTAGATAATTGCTCTGCTGCAGCACAGGATGTGTATCTGCTTTATAACATTACACACTGAATCTGCCTGTGATGATCTCTTGTACAATAACCACTGTCTTGATAATAAAACATCTTCTTTAGGTCTTACAGACAACAAAGTTATCTGTTTGTAGTAAACCTTGGCTGTGGCCTCTAAGGTGTGTTGATGTGCGTAGTTCTGCACAATACACAGCCACTGTTTTGCACAGAACAGCATGGAAGGCACAATGTAACAATGACTAGACTAAACAGGTCAGCCGCTGGACACCCCATCTTCAAAATACAAGAGTGACTTACTAACAGGAAAACATCTACAAGCAGAACCCACAGCTACTGTAGACCCACAACCTCTACGACAGCTAATAATGTTACTGTAGTAGAGCAGCACAACCACTCCATATTCCATATTGCTACCACACTGATAGGCCTGAGCGCTTGTCAACGTGTTCACACAGAACCCGAGGGTCATATTCTAAACATTTAGGCGTCGAAGCAAACATATCTGGTACGGTTTTCGTGGGAGTTTTGGGCATTTCCACGGGTAGTTTGATGACCCTTCTTCTGTAGGCTGCCGTGAACCTAAGAAAACACTCATCAGAACCCGTCTGATCTCCTTTCCGGCCTTTGGAAGTAGTTGACGTGAGAGGCGGAAACGTCGGGGAATACCGACCTGCTAGAGAGGAAAGGTGTTATAGTAAGAACTGACAGTGTGTTCTGAGCGAAGCAGCGACCAAAGCAATGAATAGATAGACGAATTACTTGTAGCGCTCCTGGAAAGGTTAACTTCTGTTTTGTTGATTTGGTTGTAACATCTACGGTAACATTGTGAAGATAAACAGTGATTACCCGCACGTCACACTGGCCCTGTGTCCCGGGGTAATGGCTCTTCCCCGCTGCAGGCTCTGGGGCCAGCGAGATTGTGATGAGCGCGGCTATAACGCGTCCCCATTGTACCTTTATCTTACAAGGCTGAGGGCAAGGCGGAGGGTGAGGGAGTGTCGAGTAATTACCAAACACTCATTTGTAAAGGTTGACTCTGTGGACAATATATAAAGATTTCCGTTGATGGCAACATAAAACTTTCATTCATGAGCGCTGTAATTATAAACCATTATCTTTTATTAATATATTTTAAAGAAAGATTGTATTTCAGCCAATAGAAAAGGAAAAAACAAAACACAAACAGGAGCTATACAGTCTGTATATGGGGTAAGCGCTTAGGGTTATTAGGGGAAGTAACTCGTGAGGGAGCTCGGTGCCCACACAGTAGTAGGTGTTATCCGTTTTGCTTTACGTAGATTGAGTTATTATTTCCCAAAATGTGGTATAAGTCGGAAAATCTTTTCTTTACTTAGGTGGCCCGAGCTCGTCATATTTGCAACAGTGAATAAAGATGACAGCGTGTGTGTGCGAGACGTCGTCGAGAGGATATCCTGTCCCATGCTCAACACGTTGGCTCGCTTCTCCACACACAGAGATACACTCGCCATGGTGCAGACCGGTGTGATTGTCGCTGCCTTGCTCGCTCTGGGTGCTGGGGGCGCCCTCAACCCCGCCTCGGCCCAGCAAAGGTGTGGCTACCCTGATAAAGAAGTGGGATACTCGGAAGACGAAGTGATGTCTTCCAATGCAGAAGGATACAATGTGCGGAGCGATGGGTACGTGCAGCCGGGAAGTGATTTTAGAGGGATCAGCGTCAAAGTAAATCAGTGGAATGCTCAACACGTAAATTGGTTCCCTGCTGACCCTTGCTTCCCTGCCACAGGAGAGAAGTGGGTGTGGATGAACGTGAACGTAACAAAGTACCAGGGGTGGACGAATCTTGGTATAAAATATTGCTTCATTCACTTTGATCTGGTTACTGATTATTGCCGAAGGACATGTGCACGCTATAATGGTGTCTCATGTGGGTGGCTCCTTGGAGGTCTGAGTGTTGTGGCTCGTGGGCCCTCAAATTGGAGAAGTGACGATCCAGGAACAACGTGTCTTGTAAATGTCCCGAGGCCATCACACCCTCGTGTGTACAGCTGCGAAAAGCCTCCTCCATTCTGGCCACCTTCAGGCAGTATCTCACCTGCAACCACCACCCCAACCACGAC
The DNA here is from genome assembly GCF_024679095.1 of Eriocheir sinensis. Taxonomy (NCBI): domain Eukaryota; kingdom Metazoa; phylum Arthropoda; class Malacostraca; order Decapoda; family Varunidae; genus Eriocheir; species Eriocheir sinensis. The sequence continues at coordinate 7,568,398 of NC_066528.1, forward strand.
TACAACCACCCCAACCACGACTACAACAACCACAACCTCGACTTCCACCACCCAAAGCACTACATCTGCGTCTTCGTCTTCGTCAGTGGTGTTGCTGATAGTGGTGCCGGTGGTGGCGGTGGTGATACTCCTGGTGATAGTGGTGGTGGTGGTGGTGGTGGTGGTCTGCCGTAGGCGACGAAGACGCAGATCAGCGGCATCACGTTAGTATTGTGTGTTTTCCTTGTTGTGATTTTACGTAAGGTCACAGGTCGGTATTCCCAGACGCTTCCGCCTCTCACATCAACTATTTCCAAGGGCCGAAAAAGGACATCAATCGGGTTACAGTGAGTATTTTTTAGGTTCATGGCACAGAAGAAGGGTCAGACTACCAGAATGGTCATAAACTGCCCCTGGAAGTGCCCGAAGCTCCTACGAAAGCCTTGTCAAATGTGTGTGCTTGTGTTCCGAAATGTTTAAGAATGACCCTGTCGTAACCCTATTAACTTCGGCGTCCAAGCACACGTAATTGACAAAGCTTTCGTATACAGGTGTTTAGGGCATTTCCACGAGTAGTTTTACGGGCTGGCGGCAGCTTGACCCCTCTTCTGTACCATGAAACTAAAGAGAACCTTGCAAACCCCATTGATCTCCTTTTCGACCTTTGGAAATACAGCTGATGCGAGAGGCGAAAACGTCGGAGAAAACCAACCCTTTTACCAAGCACACGTATTTGACAAGGGTTTCGAGGGAGTTTTGGGCATTTCCAGGGGAAGTTTTATGACTCAGGTTGTAGTTTGACCTTTCTTCTGTGCCATGAACCTAAAAAGAACGCATTAGAACCCCTGCTGACCTCCTTTTTGGCCTTTGGAAATAGTTGATATGGGGACCGGAAGCGTCTGACAACAAAGACCGTAGCACAGCCGGAAATGCGCTGCTCTCGTGGTGCTTCGAGTCTCAGCTGTCCTATGTAGCTTTGTAGTTATTTATTTATTTTTATTTGACGATCTCTTTGCCGAGGCTGTTTGACCTTTCAAAGCTTCGATGTGGAAAACTGTATTCCATCCTTCGTCTGTCTTCTTCAAACCTTTCCATATTCCTCTGTTAAACTATCCCACCCATTCTCTCTCTCTCTCTCTCTCTCTCTCTCTCTCTCTCTCTCTCTCTCTCTCTCTCTCTCTCTCTCTCTCTCTCTCTCTCTCTCTCTCTCTCCCTGCCTCTCCCCCGCCCCCCAAGCTGTTGACAAGTACTATTCATGTCGCTCCCCGGACGACCTAATGAACGCTCTAGAGACAGGCTTTGGTCTTCATGCTGTCTTCTCTTTCGTCTCCATTCTTCTCTATTGTTTCCCTTCTTTCCGTCTGCCTTTTTCTTCTTCTTAAATTTCTTCTTATTATTGTTTCTGTTCTTCCTCCGTTGTTCATTCTTTTTCTTTGTCTTTTTTTCTTCTCTCTTCCCTTTCGTCTCCATTCCTTCTGGTCATTTCCTTTCTTTTCGTTTCCTACTACAAAGACCTAAAGCCCGTATGTTCAAAGGCTTCGGCGCCTCAGTTCGCCTGTTTGAAAAGTCTTATTGTTGTCAGACGCTGCCGAGATTTTCCTGGACTGCGTTTTGACCCTTGTGATAGCTTTATACAGTTTTTGCTCCTTATACAGAGAAAACCAGCCTAGAAAACCCGCTTCATCCTCTCTGTGGCATTGAAAAATAGTCGTAATTGCAACACCTGGCAACCTACAAGGAGTAAGGGAAGAGGGAGGGAGGGAAGGAGGGAAGATAGGGAAGAGGTAGGGAAGGAAGGAGGGAAGATAGGGAGGAGGGAGGGAAGGAGGGAAGATAGGGAGGAGGGAGGGAAGGAGGGAAGATAGGGAGGAGGAGGGAAGGAAGGAGGAAAGATAGGTAGGAGGGAGGAAGGAGGAAAGATAGGGGAGGGAGGAAGGAAGGAGGGAAGATAGGGAGGAGGGAGGAAGGAGGAAAGATAGGGAGCGAAGGACGGAGGGAAGATAGGGAGGAGGGAGGGAAGGAAGGAGGGAAGATAGGGAGGAGGGAGGGACGGAAGGAGGGAAGATAGGGAGGAGGGAGGGAAGGAAGGAGGGAAGATAGGGAGGAAGGAGGGAAGGAAGGAGGGAAGATATGAAGGAGGGACGGAAGGAAGGAGGTAAGATAGGGAGAAGGGAGGGAAGAAGGGAAGATAGGGAGGAGGGAGGGAAGGAAGGATGGAAGATAGGGAGGAAGGAGGGAAAGAAGGAGGGAAGATAGGGAGGAAGGAAGGAAGGAGGGAAGATAGGGAGAAAGGAGGGAAGGAAGGAGGGAAGATAGGGAGGAGGGAAGGAAGGATGGAAGATAGGGAGGAGGGAGGGAAGGAAGGAGGGAAGATAGGGAGGAAGGATGGAAGATAGGGAGGAAGGAGGGAAGGAAGGAGGGAAGATAGGGAGGAGGGAAGGAAGGAGGGAAGATAGGGAGGAAGGAGGGAAGGAAGGAGGGAAGATAGGGAGGAGGGAAGGAAGGATGGAAGATAGGGAGGAAGGAGGGAAGGAAGGAGGGAAGATAGGGAGGAAGGAAGGAAGGATGGAAGATAGGGAGGAAGGAGGGAAGGAAGGAGGGAAGATAGGGAGGAGGGAGGGAAGGAAGGAGGGAAGAAAGGGATGAAGGAAGGAAGGAGGGAAGATAGGGAGGAGGGAAGGAAGGAGGGAAGATAGGGAGGAGGGAAGGAAGGATGGAAGATAGGGAGGAGGGAGGGAAGGAAGGAGGGAAGATAGGGAGGAGGGAGGGAAGGAAGGAGGGAAGATAGGGAGGAGGGAGGGAAGGAAGGAGGGAAGATAGGGAGGAGGGAGGGAAGGAAGGAGGGAAGATAGGGAGGAGGGAGGGAAGGAAGGAGGGAAGATAGGGAGGAGGGAGGGAAGGAAGGAGGGAAACATGGAAACATGGAAATGCAGGCAACAGAAAGCCTATTGGCTCATTACGAGGTCGCCCGCTTGGGTGATTTAATCTGCTCGACCGCCACTTGGGGCTTGGTGAGCAGATGAAAGCACCTCGATATTGAGGAGCAGATGGAAGCCCCTCGTTATTCAGTTTACTCCTGACGCAGCGAAATGACGGTCGATTCTATATTTGAAGGAGTTGATGGTATTCGCATTTACTACTTCTGAGGGAAGATTGTTCCAGTGGCGGATGACTCGGTTTGAAAAGAAACTCCTTCCAATGTCTGTGTTACATCGACTCGACTGAATGGGTAAACCGTTATTTCTAGTTCTTGAGTTGGTTTGCAGTTCAAAGAATTTGGAGTAATCGACGTTATTGAACTTTTTTAGATACTTGAAGACTTGAATCATATCCCCTCGTAGGCGTCTTTTCTCCAATGTAAAGAGATTGAGTCGCTTGAGTCGTTCCTCGTACGGTTGAGCCCTGAAGGTTGGAATCATCTTTGTGGCGCGTCGTTGAATCCTTTCCAGTAAAGCAATGTCCTTTCTGTAATTGGGAGACCAGAACTGCACTGCATACTAGAGGTTCTGTCTTACCATGGAATTATACAAGGATAGCATCACGTCTGGTGTTTTACACTCGAAGTTCCTCGCTATGAACCCGAGCATAATGTTGGCTTTGTTGTATGCTTTTTTACAGTGATTCGCGTGTTTCAGGTCACTGCTGATAGTGACTCCAAGATCCTTTTCCTCCTGCATCGCTTGCAGAGGTCTCCCATTCATGATGTATGTGTGGTTACTATTTTGGGACCCAATGTGCATGACTTTGCATTTGTCAACATTAAAAGACATTTGCCATTTTCCGACCATTCGATAATGTGATTGAGGTCTTTCTGAATGATTTCGCAGTCGGTCTTTGTGAGGGCATCTCCACCCACCTTGGTGTCATCTGCAAATTTCGATATTGTGGATTTCAGTCCTGATTCTAGGTCATTGATATATATGATAAAGAGGATGGGTCCCAGCACTGACCCTTGAGGCACTCCACTAGTGACTGGTAGCCAATCGGAAGGCTGTCCGTTGAGTAGTACTCGTTGTTTTCTGTCGGTGAGCCAATCTCTTATCCACGCGATCAGATTGGCTCCGATGCCCGCCGAGTGCAGTTTCTTAAGGAGTCGCTCGTGCGGTACCTTGTCGAAGGCTTTCTGAAAGTCCAGGTATATAACATCACTGGGGATGTGGGCATCCCAGTTCTTATATATACCTTGGAAGAAGTCTAATAAATTCGTTAGGCAGGAGCGCTTGTTTCTGAAGCCATGCTGGTGTCGGAGATTATATTATTGTTTTCAGAAACTTAACAAGTTTATCCTAATAATCTTTTCGAGGATTTGTCCTGCCACTGATGTCAAACTTATGGGCCTGTAGTTTAATGCAACGCTTTTGTCTCCGTTTTTGAAAATCGGTGTTACGTTCGCCATCTTCCAGTCTTCCGGGACCTTGTTTAGTTGAACTGACCGGTTGAATATGGTAGTGAGTGGTTGAAGTATTTGTTGTTTAAGCTCTTTTAATAACCGCGGGGACAAACTGTCGGGTCCTGCTGACTTGTTCGTGTCGAGTTTGTCCAAGTACTTTTTACTTCTTGGTCGCATATTGAGTCAATTTCCAGCGGCGTGATCTCACTCGGCGGGCAGGGCTCTCGAATGGTTTCGATGTCCTCGACTGTGAATACGGATGCGAAGTTACTGTTGAGGATTCTGGCCATCTGTTTACTGTCCTGAGTTACAGATCCAGTCTCGTCTGTCAGGGGACCAATATTGGATTTTACTTTCTTTTTCGATCTTATGTACGTGAAGAATTTCTTGGAGTTAGTTTTGATTTCGCGCGCTATTTGCTTTTCATAGTTGCGTTTGCTACTCCGAATAAGGCTGCGACAAGCTCTGAGGCTGTTGTGGTACTTTGTGCTTGCTTCTGCCGTATCATTCTCTTTCATCAAATTATAATTCCTTTTTTAGGTTTACTGCCCTTTTATTTCTCTGGTCATCCACGGTGGATCTACGGCCCCATTTACTCGCCTGGATTTCGTAGGCACTGTAGCCTTCTCTACTTGCAACAGCTTATCTTTGAAGACGTTCCACGCGTTGTCGATTGTATTGTCGGTGATGCCAAGTTGGTCCCAGGTCGTAGGGGGAAGCAGTGCACGGGCTAAGTCGAAATTTCCTTTTTTGTAATCTGGTATCACTGACGGATTATCTACGAGTTTGTGACATATGTTGATATTAAAACGGATTAAGTGGTGATCGCACCCATTAAGTTTCTCACCTACTGTACAGTCGCGAATGAGGTCGGGGTCGCTTACTAATACCAGATCCAGCAGATTGTTTTCTCTTGTTGGTTGAGTTACAACTTGAGTGAGGAACGAATCCTCCACCATTTCTAAAAGCCTGTTACCCTCTTGATCTCCAGTCATCAGTCCCCAGTCAATGTTAGGGCAATTAAAGTCCCCAATTATAATTGCTTCCTTGCTTTGTGTTAGAGAGTGAATCTCTTCGTAGAGGGCAGTGTCATCGGCTGCCTGTTGTTTCGGAGGCCTGTATACGGTTGCAAGTGTTAGTTTCTTGTTATTTGCGGTTATTTCCACATAGACAGAATCGTATTTCTCTGCGTCCTGTTTGTCTATTTTTATGGCAGGGAGTGTACTTTTTACGTAGCAAACTACTCCTCCTCCTTTCTTGTGCTTTCGACTTTTGTGGAAGCTTTCGTACCCAGGGAATGACAGTTCGGATTCTAGATGGGTAGAGTTGGCCCAAGTCTCTGTGATGGCTACCACATCTGGTTTCTCTGTTGCAATATACGCCCTAATTTCGTCCTTTTTTGGGTATTAAACTACGTGCATTTGTGTACATGATAGAAATGTGGCCGTGACGAGTTGTACCAGTTCGCTTGTCGGAGGCGTCGTTAGTTACACAGTTTCTTGTGAGTCGCACTGACGCTACGGGTTGGTTGATCAAGGGCTGCCTTTGCCCCGTCCTTGCCCGCCGTTTTTTGAAAGGCTTTTCGAAAAGCTTTTCACTGCCTCGTCCAGAAGCCTCCCGAAACGCGCCGATCCAACCTCATTCAAGGGAGGAAGGAGGGAAGGAAGGAGGAAAGATAGGGAGGAAGGAGGGAAGATAGGGAGGAGGGAGGGAAGGAAGGATGGAAGATAGGGAGGAAGGAGGGAAGGAGGAAAGATAGGGAGAAGGGAGGGAAGGAAGGAGGGAAGATATGGAGGAGGAGGGAGGTAAGGAGGGAAGATAGGGAGGAGGGAGGAAGGAAGGAGGAAGATAGGGAGGAGGAGGAAGAAGGGAAGATAGGGAGGAGGGAGGGAAGGAAGGAGGGAAGATAGGGAGGAGGAGGGAAAAGGAGGGAAGATAGGGAGGAGGGAGGAAGGAAGGAGGAAGATAGGGAGGAGGAGGGAAGGAAGGAGGGAAGATAGGGAGGAGGAAGGAAGGAGGGAAGATAGGGAGTGAGGGAGGGAAGGAGGGAAGATAGGGAGGAGGGAGGGAAGGTAGGAGGAAGATAGGGAGGAGGGAGGGAAAAGGAGGGAAGATAGGGAGGAGGAGGGAGGAGGGAGGGAAGATAGGGAGGAGGGAAGGAAAAAAGGAGGGAAGATAGGGAGGAGGGAGGGAAGGAAGGAGGGAAGATAGTGAGGAGGGAGGGTAGAAGGAAGATAGGGAGGAGGGAGGAAGGAGGAAGATAGGGAGGAGGAGGAAGGAAGGAGGGAAGATAGGGAGGAGGGAGGGAAGGAAGAGGGAAGATAGGGAGGACGGAGGGAAGGAAGGAGGGAAGATAAGGAGGAGGGAAGGAAGGAGGGAAGACAGGGAGGGGGGAGAGAAGGAGGGAAGATAGGGAGGAGGGAGGGAAGGAAGGAGGGAAGATAGGGAGGAGGGAGGGAGGGAAGGAGGGAAGATAGGGAAGAGGAGGGAAGGAAGGAGGAAGATAGGGAGGAGGGAGGGAAGGAAGGAGGGAAGATATAGGGAGGAGGGAAGGAGGGAAGATAGGGAGGAGGAGGGAGGGAAGGAGGGAAGATAGGGAGGAGGGAAGGAAGGAGGCAAGATAGGAAGGAGGGAGGGAAGGAAGGAGGATAGGAAGGAGGGAGGGAAGGAGAGGAGGATAGGAAGGAGGGAGGGAAGGAGAGGAGGATAGGAAGGAGGGAGGGAAGGAAAGGAGGATAGGAAGGAGGGAGGGAAGGAGAGGAGGATAGGAAGGAGGGAGGGAAGGAGAGGAGGATAGGGAGGACGGAGGGAAGGAGGGAAGATAGGGAGGAGGGAGGGAAGGAAGGAGGGAAGATAGGGAGGAGGGAGGGAAGGAAGGAGGGAAGATAGGTAGGACGGAGGGAAGGAAGGAGGGAAGATAGGGAGGAGGGAGGGAAGAAGGAAGATAGGGAGGAGGAGGAAGGAAGGAGGGAAGATGGAAGGAGGGAGGGAAAAAAGGAGGGAAGATAGGGAGGAGGGAGGGAAGGAAGGAGGGAAGATAGTGAGGAGGGAGGGAAGGAAGGAGGGAAGATAGGGAGGAGGGAGGGAAGGAAGGAAGGAAGATAGGGAGGAAGGAGGGAAGGAAGGAGGGAAGATAGGGAGGAGGGAGGGAAGGAAGGAGGGAAGATAGGGAGGAGGGAAGGAAGGAAGGAGGGAAGATAGGGAGGAGGGAAGGAGGGAAGATAGGGAGGAGGAGGGAGGGAAGGAAGGAGGGAAGATAGGGAGGAGGGAAGGAAGGAGGGAAGATAGGGAGGAGGGAGGGAAGAAGGGAAGATAGGGAGGAGGGAGGGAAGGAAGGAGGGAAGATAGGGAGGAGGGAGGGAAAAAAGGAGGGAAGATAGGGAGGAGGGAGGGAAGGAAGGAGGGAATATAGGGAGGAGGGAGGAAAAAGGAGGGAAGAGAGGAGGAGGGAGGAAGGAAGGAGGACAGATAGGGAGGAGGGAGGGAAGAAGGGAAGATAGGGAGGAGGGAAGGAAGGAGGGAAGATAGGGAGGAGGGAGGGAAGGAAGGAGGGAAGATAGGGAGGAGGGACGGAAGGAAGGAGGGAGGCAAGGGAGGAAGGAGGGAGGAAGGAGGGAAGATAGGGAGGAGGAGGGAGGGAAGGAGGGAAGATAGGGAGGAGGGAAGGAAGGAAGGAAGGAGGGAAGATAGGGAGGAGGGAGGGAAGGAAGGAGGGAAGATAGGGAGGAGGGAGGGAGGGAAGGAGGGAAGATAGGGAGGAGGGAAGGAAGGAGGGAAGATAGGGAGGAGGGAGGGAAGGAAGGAGGGAAGATAGGGAGGAGGGAGGGAAGGAGGAAGATGGGAGGAGGGAGGGAGGGAAGGAGGGAAGATAGGGAGGAGGGAAGGATGGAGGGAAGATAGGGAGGAGGGAGGGAAGGAAGGAGGGAAGATAGGGAGGAGGGAAGGAAGGAGGGAAGATAGGGAGGAGGGAGGGAAGGAAGGAGGGAAGATAGGAAGGATGGAGGGAAGGAGGGAAGATAGGTAGGAGGGAGGGAAGGAAGGAGGGAAGATAGGGAGGAGGGATGGAAGGAAGGAGGGAAGATAGGGAGGAGGGAGGGAAGGAAGGAGGGAAGATAGGGAGGAAGGAGGGAAGGAAGGAGGGAAGATAGGGAGGAGGGAGGGAAGGAAGGAGGGAAGATAGGGAGGAGGGAAGGAAGGAAGGAGGGAAGATAGGGAGGAGGGACGGAAGGACGGAAGATAGGGAGGAGGAGGGAGGAAGGAGGGAAGATAGGGAGGAGGGAAGGAAGGAAGGCGGGAAGATAGGGAGGACGGAGGGAAGGAGGGAAGATAGGGAGGAGGGAAGGAAGGAGGGAAGATAGGGAGGAGGGAGGGAAGGAAGGAGGGAAGATAGGGAGGAGGGAGGGAAGGAAGGAGGGAAGATAGGGAGGAGGGAAGGAAGGAGGGAAGATAGGGAGGAGGGAGGGAAGGAAGGAGGGAAGAGAGGGAGGAGGGAAGGAAGGAGGGAAGATAGGGAGGAGGGAGGGAAGGAAGGAGGGAAGATAGGGAGGAGGGAAGGAAGGAAAGAAGGGAAGATAGGGAGGAGGGAGGGAAGGACGGAGGGAAGATAGGGAGGAGGGAGGGAGGGAAGGAGGGAAGATAGGGAGGAGGGAAGGAAGGAGGGAAGATAGGGAGGAGGGAGGGAAGAAGGGGAGATAGGGAGGAGGGAGGGAAGGAAGGGGGGAGGGAAAAAAGGAGGGAAGATATGGAGGAGGGAGGGAAGGAAGGAGGGAAGATAGGGAGGAGGGAGGGAAGGAAGGAGGGAAGATAGGGAGGAGGGAAGGAAGGAGGGAAGATAGGGAGGAGGGAAGGAAGGAGGGAAGATAGGGATGAGGGAGGGAACACAAAGGAACACAAAGGAAGAACAAACAACAGCAGACCTGCTGGTCCTTACGAGGTTGTTTGTGACAAGCTACACTAACTATCTAATCAAAGGTGGAAGATGAAGGATAGCAAAGGCGAAGGCTCCTCCCCACCCCCCCATCCCTCCAGCCAAAGCTGGCAGGAAAGGAAAAAGAACCATGCAGCATGGAAAAACTGCATGGAATTTATGTAGGAAAGAGGAAAGAACTACCATTACTGCTACCACTAACCGGGCGATAAAAGCGGACAAGGACACCAGTATTCGAAAGAACTTAACGTTATTACGACAATGAGTAATATCTAAGTTGCTGGTTGGATTCAAAACACTTGTCTAATCTATTCTTGAAGGCCGTAACTGTTGTACTATCAACGACATCACAAGGTAGAGAGTTCCAAACATTAACAACTCGATTGAAGAAGAAGTGTTTAGCTTCGTGCGACGAGAATCTTTTACCACTTATCTTCAAATTGTGATTTCTTCTTGTTCTATTTGATCGATCAATTGTAAAGTAATCTTCCGCATTAATATCACTGAATCCTTTGAACATTTTAAACACTTCTATTAGATCGCCTCGCATTCTTCGTTTTGATAGGCTGAATAAATTTACTTCTTTAAGCCTTTGTTCATATGACAAATTTCTCAACCTAGGAATCATCTTTGTTACTCTTCGTTGGACCCGTTCCAACTTTTCTATGTCTTTTCTGTAGTAGGGAGACCAAAACTGTACACAGTACTCTAGACGGGTCGAACCAACGAATTATACAGTTTTAATATTACTTTTTCCGATTTATTATTAAAGACTCGTCCGATGAAGCCAACCAATTTGTTTGCAGTTTTAACTACCTCTGAACAATGCTGACCGGGCTTTAAATCGCTTGATATAGTGATTCCAAGATCCTTTTCTTTACTTACTGCAGAAAGTTGTTGGCCATTCATTACGTACCGAACGCGATTGTTATTTTTTCCGATGTGCAACACTTTACATTAAATTTTGTCAACGTTAAATTTCATTTGCCATTGATTGGCCCAACGTGCAAGTCGATCTATATTTGATTGTAAAGCTTCTTCGTCGAGTATCGCAGTTACTTTACTAGCAATTGTTGTGTCATCAGCAAATTTTGATACTTTGCAAGTGAGCCCATCATCGATATCATTAACATAAATTAAGAAGAGCATGGGGCCAAGCACTGATCCTTGAGGTACGCCGCTTTTGACATCGAGCCAGTTAGATGTAACACCGTTTAGAACTACTCTCTGTTTCCGCTCAGAGAGCCAGTCCGCAAGCCAATTGTGAATGTTACCCGAGATACCGTGCGCCAGTAGTTTGCTGAGCAATCGTTGGTGGGGGACCTTATCAAATGCCTTTTGAAAATCCAGATATATGATATCTACTGATCTGCTTTCATCGAACACCTCAAAAATATAGTGAAAAAATCAAGTAAGTTAGTCAAACACGAACGTTTACTACGGAAGCCATGTTGCGAATTATTTATTATATTATTTTCTTCGAAGAATTTCACCATATTGTCGCGAATGATAGTCTCCATTAACTTACAAACAATAGATGTCAGGCTAATTGGTCGATAGTTTCCTGGATGAGACTTGTCCCCCTTTTTGAAAATTGGTGTGACATTTGCAAGTTTCCAATCCGACGGAACTTTTCCAGCTGTTAAAGATTTATTGAATATGATGGAGAGCGGTTTACAAATTTGATGTTTGATTTCTTTAAGACCCTAGGTAATTTTGTTCGACCAGGAGCTTTGCTTACTTTAATCTTTATAATTGTGCGTAAAATGTCACTTTCTACGATGAGCACGCCACTTAACATCTTTTCGGTCCTTCTAACCTCCGGCGGTTGAGGTGATAAACAATCTTCGTCGGTAAATACGGATGCGAAAAAGTTATTTAGGATTGTAGCCATTTCATTTTCATCGTTCGTGTGGTTACCATTTTCATTTGCAAGCGGTCCGATACCACAAGTGAGTGACTTTCTATTATTTACATAGCTGAAAAATTCTTTAGGATTAGATTTACTTGTTTCCGCTATATATTCTTCAAGATTTTTCTTGCTTCGTTTTATTAATTTCTTGGTTTCGCGGCGAATTCTGTCCAACTCTAGTTTGTCAGCCTCGCTCTGAGATGATATGTACCTTCTGCATACGCGTTTTTTAAGAGATAGGCTATTTTGAATTTCGTTATTCCACCATTTGGGTTTCTTCTTAGAAGCTGAACGTCTGTTACGATAGGGAAGATAGGGAGGAGGGAGGGAAGGAGGGAAGATAGGGAGGAGGGAGGGAAGGAAGGAGGGAAGATAGGGAGGAGGGAGGGGAAAAAGGAGGGAAGGTAGGGAGGAGGGAGGGAGGGAAGGAGGAAGATAGGGAGGAGGGAGGGGAAGGAAGGAGGGAAGAGAGGAGGGAGGAAGGAAGGAAGATAGGGGAGGAGGAGGGGAAGGAAGGGAGGGAAGATAGGGAGGAGGAGGGAAGGAAAGAGGGAAGATAGGGAGGAGGGAAGGAAGGAAAGAGGGAAGATAGGGAGGAGGGAGGGAAGGAAAGAGGGAAGATAGGGAGGAGGGAAGGAAGGAAAGAGGGAAGATAGGGAGGAGGGAAGGAAGGAGGGAAGATAGGGAGGAGGGAAGGAAGGAAGGAGGGAAGATAGGGAGGAGGGAAGGAAGGAGGGAAGATAGGGAAAAGGGAGGGAAGGAAGGAGGGAAGATAGGGAGGAGGGAGGGAAGAAAGGAGGGAAGATAGGGAGGAACACAAAGAAACACAAAAGAAGAACAAACAACAGCAGACTTGCTGGTCCTTACGAGGTTGTTTGTGACAAGCTACACTAACTATCTAATCAAAGGTGGAAGATGAAGGATAGCAAAGGCAAGTGTCTCCTCCCCCCCATCCCTCCAGCCAAAGCTGGCAGAAAAGGAAAAAGAACCATGCAGCATGGAAAAACTGCATGGAATTTATGTAGGAAAGAGGAAAAACTACCATTACTGCTACCACTAACCGGGCGATAAAAGCGGACAAGGACACCAGTATTCGAAAGAACTTAACGTTATTACGACAATGAGTAATATCTAAGTTGCTGGTTGGATTCAAAACACTTGTCTAATCTATTCTTGAAGGCCGTAACTGTTGTACTATCAACGACATCACAAGGTAGAGAGTTCCAAACATTAACAACTCGATTGAAGAAGAAGTGTTTAGCTTCGTGCGACGAGAATCTTTTACCACTTATCTTCAAATTGTGATTTCTTCTTGTTCTATTTGATCGATCAATTGTAAAGTAATCTTCCGCATTAATATCACTGAATCCTTTGAACATTTTAAACACTTCTATTAGATCGCCTCGCATTCTTCGTTTTGATAGGCTGAATAAATTTACTTCTTTAAGCCTTTGTTCATGACAAATTTCTCAACCTAGGAATCATCTTTGTTACTCTTCGTTGGACCCGTTCCAACTTTTCTATGTCTTTTCTGTAGTAGGGAGACCAAAACTGTACACAGTACTCTAGACGGGGTCGAACCAACGAATTATACAGTTTTAATATTACTTTTTCCGATTTATTATTAAAGATCGTCCGATGAAGCCAACCAATTTGTTTGCAGTTTTAACTACCTCTGAACAATGCTGACCGGGCTTTAAATCGCTTGATATAGTGATTCCAAGATCCTTTTCTTTACTTACTGCAGAAAGTTGTTGGCCATTCATTACGTACCGAACGCGATTGTTATTTTTTCCGATGTGCAACACTTTACATTAAATTTTGTCAACGTTAAATTTCATTTGCCATTGATTGGCCCAACGTGCAAGTCGATCTATATTTGATTGTAAAGCTTCTTCGTCGAGTATCGCAGTTACTTTACTAGCAATTTTTGTGTCATCAGCAAATTTTGATACTTTGCAAGTGAGCCCATCATCGATATCATTAACATAAATTAAGAAGAGCATGGGGCCAAGCACTGATCCTTGAGGTACGCCGCTTTTGACATCGAGCCAGTTAGATGTAACACCGTTTATAACTATTTGTTTCCGCTCAGAGAGCGGACGGAACTTTTCCAGCTGTTAAAGATTTATTGAATATGATGGAGAGCGGTTTACAAATTTGATGTTTGATTTCTTTTAAGACCCTAGGGGTAATTTTGTCTGGACCAGGAGCTTTGCTTACTTTAATCTTTTCAATTGTGCGTAAATGTCACTTTCTACGATGAGCACGCCATAACATCTTTTCGGTCCTTCTAACCTCCGGCGGTTGAGGTGATAAACAATCTTCGTCGGTAAATACGGATGCGAAAAAAGTTATTTAGGATTGTAGCCATTTCATTTTCATCGTTCGTGTTACCATTTTCATTACAGTGTTTGTAGCAAGCGGTCCGATACCACAAGTGAGTGACTTTTTATTATTTACATAGCTGAAAAATTCTTTAGGATTATATTAACTTGTTTCCGCTATATATTCTTCAAGATTTTTCTTGCTTCGTTTTATTAATTTCTTGGTTTCGCGGCGAATTCTGTCCAACTCTAGTTGGTCAGCCTCGCTCTGAGATGATATGTACCTACTGTATACGCGTTTTTTAAGAGATAGGCTATTATGAATTTCGTTATTCCACCATTTGGTTTTCTTCTTAGAAGCTGAACGTCTGTTACGATAGGGTACGCATATGCTTATGGCATTGTTCAATATTGTGGTGAGGGCCCCCCAAGATTTATCAATATCTGTTTCCGCCGTGATTTCAGTCCAGTCAGAATTATTTAGAATTGATCGGAGTCTTACGAAATTCGCTCTCTGATAATCAGGCACCTTTTCTTTACTAGGAGTTACTTTACTTTCTTTCATATTGATGCTGAATGTGATTGTTCGGTGATCGCTAGAACTAAAACTGACCAACATTTACTTCGTTAACTAGATCAGCTGTCGTTGAAAAGATAAGGTCAAGCATATTATTTTCCTGAGTCGGTTCTTGAACGTGTTGATGTAAATCACTTTCTAGTAAATTTGTGTACAGGTCGAGCTCCTGTATGACAGTTCAACAGTTCACCCATCTTTTCACTGGAGTTAAAGTCCCCAACAATTACTGCCCGCAACTGCTACTTGTTTCTAATAATTCACTTAATGCGTGGTCGATATCAAGAGTCTGCCTTGGCGGTCTGTAGATAAGATCAATTACTATTTACGAGATTTATTTTATCAATGAAGACCGTGTTCACATTGGTTATAATATCTGTTTTCACGGATACTGGATGGAAGAGTTGTGGATATAAAAGATAACGCCTCCGTCTTTCTGCGACTAAAAATGGTATAACTTGGTAATCTATATTCCGCAATGAAATCTCTATTTGAAGTGTCTATCCAAGATTCTGTGACCGATGATGTGATAATGATTTGTAGCTGCGAGGACTTCTAAGTCTTCAAATTTGTTACACGTAGGCTACGAGCGTTTACATAGCAAGCTTTAATGTGATTCAGTCGGGAGTTTTTTTGGTTGAGTGCACCCTTACGGTGGAGCTGCTGGTGTTCTCGCCTCCGCGTTTTTGGCTTTCGAAGAGCTACTTGGTCACAGAGCAGCCTCCCCGAAACGGGCTGCTCCAACAGGGGTTAAGTGAATGCCATCAGGAAGGAACAAGTCTGAGTCGTAGTAAAATTGTTCCACAAGTTAGCGAACTGGACGTTTTCTTGTGAGCAAAGGGACTGAAGTCTGTTGTTGTGCTGAAGGCCTTACTAAAGCTAGATTCGGCACCGACCCTCGGGAGGATTCTGAAATTATGATGTTACCGGCATCCGTTTACGTTTATACTACTTGATCATGCGGCGGTATTTCTCAAGCAGTTCCTCAGAAAGGGGTTGTCTTTACGTCATTTGTCCCCGCGTGAATGACAAAGAGGGTGTTTCGGTCGGCATTTCGTGACATCATCGCACGCTGCGGTGATGTCGTCCAGTCTGGCACCTGGATAGCAGTAACGTTTTTTTCTGCTGCGCCGTTTGATGAACGACCACAGAACTCAACCAGCTGGCCACGCACCATGGAGTCCCCAACCAGGCGAGTCTCGAACTCATCCTCCATGGTGTCTGCCAGCACCTGGGAACCTGGCTTGAAGCAGTGGGGGGGTCAGTAAATAACCTTGGTTGCTCTTGCTTCGGTTTGGCTCCAGGGCTCCATTCACCCAGTGTTGAAACCCGACATCCTGTGAAGGAGAGGAAGATAGGGAGAGGGAGGGGAAGGAAGGAGGAAGATAGGGAGAGGAAGGAAGGAGGAAGATAGGGAGGAGGGAGGAAGGAAGGAGGGAAGATAGGGAGGAGGGAAGGAAGGAGGGCAGGGAGGAGGAGGGAAGAGGAGGAAGATAGAGGAGGAGGAAGGAAGGAGGGAAGATAGGGAGGGAGGAAGGGAGGAGGGAGGGAAGGAAGGAGGGAAGATAGGAGGAGGAGGAAGGAAGGAGGGAAGATAGGGAGGAGGGAGGAAGGAAGAGGAAGAGAGGAGAGGAGGAAGGAAGGAGGGAAGATAGGGAGGAGGGGAGGGAGGAAAGAGGAAGGGAGGAGGGAGGAAGGAAAGAGGGAAGATAGGGAGGAGGGAAGAAGGAAGAAGGAAGATAGGGAGGAAGGGAAGAGAGGGAGGGAAGGAAGGAAGGAAGGAGGAAGATAGGAGGAGGAGGGAAGGAAAGGAGGGAAGATAGGGGAGGAGGGAAGGAAGGAGGGAAGATAGGAGGGAAGGAGGAAGGAAGGAGGTTAGGAGGAGGAAGATAGGGAGAGGGAAGAAGGAAGGAAGGGGAAGAGAGGGAGGAGGGAGAAGGAAGGAGGGAAGATAGGGAAGAGAGGAAGGAGGGAGGGAAGGAAGGACGGAAGATAGGGAGGAGGGAGGAGGAAGGAGGGAAGATAGGGAGGAGGAGGGGAAGGAAGGAGGGAAGATAGGAGGAGGAGGGGAAGGAAGGAGGGAAGATAGGGAGGAGGGAAGGAAGAGGGAAGATAGGAGGAGGGAGGGAAGGGAAGGAGGAAGATAGGGAGAGGGAAGGAAGGAGGGAAGATAGGGAGGAGGGAGGGAAGGAAGGAGGAAGATAGGGAGGAGGAGGAGGGAAGGAGGGAAGATAGGGAGGAGGGAAGGAAGGAGGGAAGATAGGGAGGAGGGAAGGAAGGAGGGAAGATAGGGAGGTGGGAGAGAAGGAGGGAAGATAGGGAGGAGGGAGGGAAGGAAGGAGGGAAGATAGGTAGGAGGGGAAGGAAGGAGGAAGACAGGGAGGAGGGAGGAAGGAAGAGGGAAGATAGGAGGAGGGAGAAGGAAGGAGGGAAGATAAAGGGAGGAGGGAAGGATGGAGGGAAGATAGGTTGGTGGGAGGGAAGGAGGTAAGATAGGGAGGAGGGAGGGAAGGAAGGAGGGGAAGATAGGGAGAGGAGGGAAGGAAGGAGGGAAGATAGGGAGGAGGGACGGAAGGAAGGAGGAAGATAGGGGAGAGGGAGGAAGGAAGGAGGGAAGATAGGGGAGGAGGGAAGGAAGGATGGAGAGATAGGGAGAGGGAAGGAAGGAGGGAAGATAGGGAGGAGGGAAGGAAGGAGGGAAGATAGGTAGGATGGAGGGAAGGAAGGAGGGAAGATAGGGAGGAGGGAAGGAAAGGAAGAGGGAAGAGGGAGGAGGGAAGGAAGGAGGGAAGATAGGGAGGAGGAAGGAAGGAAGGAGGGAAGATAGAGGAGGAGGGAAGGAAGGAGGAAGATAGGGAGGAGGGAGGAAGGAAGGAGGGAAGATAGGGAGAGGGAGGAAGGAAGGAGGAAGATAGGGAGGAGGAGGAAGGAAGGAGGGAAGATAGGGAGGAGGGAAGGAAGGAGGGGAGATAGGGAGGGAAGGAAGAGGGAAGATAGGGAGGAGGGAGGGAAGGAAGGAGGGAAGATAGGGAGGAGGGAAGGAGGGAAGAGAGGGAAGATGGGAGGAAAAGAGGAGAGGGAGGGAAGGAAGGAGGGAAGATAGAGGAAGGAGGAAGGAAGGAGGGAAGATAGGGAGGAGGGAGGAAGGAAGGAGGAAGATAGGGAGGAGGGAAGGAAGGAGGGAAGATAGGGAGGAGGAGGAAGGAAGGAGGAAGATAGGGAGGAGGGAGGAAGGAAGGAAGATAGGGAGGAGGAGGGAAGGAAGGAGGGAAGATAGAGGAGGAGGAGGGAAGGAAAGGAGGGAAGATAGGGAGGAGGGAAGGAAGGAGGGAAGATAGGGAGGAGGGAGGAAGGAATGAGGGAAGATAAGGAGGAGGAAAGGAAGGAGGGAAGATAGGGAGGAGGGAGGGAAGGAAAGAGGGAAGATAGGGAGGAAGGAAGGAAGGAGGGAAGATAGGGAGGAGGGAGGAAGGAAGGAGGAAGATAGGGGAGGAGGAAGAAGGAGGAAGAAGGAGAGGGAAGGAAGGAGGAAGATAGGGAGGAGGGAGGGAAGGTAGGAGGGAGGGAAGGAAGGAGGGAAGATAGGGAGGAGGGAAGGAAGGAGGGAAGATAGGGGAGGAGGGAGGGAAGGAAGGGAAGATAGGGAGGGAGGGAGGGAAGGAAGGAGGAAGATAGGGAGGAGGAAGGAAGGAGGGAAGATAGAGGAGGGAGGGAAGGAAGGAGGGAGGAGGAGGAAGGAGGAAGATAGGGAGGAGGAAGGAAGGAGGGAAGATAGGGAGGAGGGGAAGGAAGGAAGGAGGGAAGGAGGGAGGAGGAAGGAAGGAAGGGAAGATAGGGAGGAGGAAGGAAGGAGGGAAGATAGGGAGGAGGAAGGAAGGAAGAGAAGGAGAGGGAAGGAGGGGAAGAGGGAGGAAGGAAGGAGGGAAGATAGGGAGGAGGAGGAGGAGGAAGGAAGGAGGGAAGATAGGGAGGAGGAGGGAAGGAGGAAGGAAGGAGGAAGATAGGGAGGAGGGAGGGAAGGAAGGAGGAAGATAGGGAGGGAAGGGAAGGAAGGAGGTAAGATAGGGAGTAAGTAGGGAAGGAATGAGGTAAAATAGGGATGAGGGAGAGAAGGAAGGAGGGAAGATAGGGAGGAGGGAAGGAAGGAGGGAAGATAGGGAGGAGGGAAGGAAGGAGGGACGATAGGGAGGAGGGAAGAAGGAAGGAGGGAAGATAGGGAGGAGGGAAGGAAGAGGAAGATAGAGGGAGGGGAGGGGAAGAAGGAGGGAAGATAGGAGAGGGAGGGAAGGGAAGGAGGAAGATAGGGAGGAGGGAGGAAGGAAGGAGGGAAGAGAGGGAGGGAGGGAAGGAGGGAAGATAGGGAGAGGAGGGGAAGGAAGGAGGAAGATAGGGGAGGGGAGGGAAGGAAGGGGAAGAGGGAGGAGGGAAGGAAGGAGGAAGAGGGAGGAGGAGGAAGGAAGGAGGGAAGATAGAGGAGGAAGGAAGGAGGAAGATAGGGAGGAGGGAGGGAAGGAAGGAGGGAAGATAGAGGAGGAGGAAGGAAGGAGGGAAGATAGGGAGGAGGGAGGGAAGGAAGGAGGGAAGATAGGGAGGAGGGAAGGAAGGAGGGAAGATAGGGAGGAGGGAAGGAAGGAGGGAAGATAGGAAGGATGGAGGGAAGGAAGGAGGGAAGATAGGGAGGAGGGAAGGAAGGAGGGAAGATAGGGAGGAGGGAAGGAAGGAGGGGAGATAGGAGGGGAGGAAGGAAGGAGGGAAGATAGGAGGAGGGAGGGAAGGAAGAGGGAAGATAGGAGGAGGAGGGAAGGAAGGAGGAAGATAGGAGGAGGGAGGAAGGAAGGAGGGAAGATAGGGAGGAGGAAGGAAGGAAGGAGGGGAAGATAGGGAGGAGGAAGGAGGGAAGATAGGTAGTCTGGAGGGAAGGAAGGAGGGAAGATAGGGAGGAGGGAGGGAATGAATGACGGAAGATAGGGAGGAGGAGGAAGGAAGGAGGAAGATAGGAGGAGGGAGGGAAGGAAGGAGGGAAGATAGGGAGAGGAGGGAAGGAAGGAGGGAAGAGGGAGGAGGGAGGAGGGAAGAAGGAAGGAGGGAAGATAGGGAGGAGGGAGGAAGGGAGGGAAGATAGGGGAGGAGGGAAGGAAGGAGGGAAGATAGGGAGGAGGAGGAAGGAAGGAGGGAAGATAGGGAGGAGAGGAAGGAAGGAGGAAGATAGGAGGAGGGAGGAAGGAAAGAGGGAAGATAGGGAGGAGGAGGGAAGGAAGGAGGGAAGATAGGGAGGAGGGAGGAAGGAAGGAGGGAAGATAGAGGAGGGAGGGAAGGAAGGAGGGAAGATAGGGAGGAGGGGAGGGAAGGAAAGAGGGAAGATAGGGAGGAGGAGGAAGGAGGGAAGATAGAGGAGGGAGGGAAGGAAGGAGGGAAGATAGGAGGAGGAGGGAAGTCAGGAGGTAAGATAGGGCGGACGGAGGGAAGTAAGGAGGGACGATAGGGAGGAGGGAAGGAAGGAGGGAAGATAGGGAGGAGGGAGGGAAGATAGGGAGGAGGGAGGGAAGGAAGGAGGGAAGATAGGGAGGAGGGAAGGAAGGAGGGAAGATAGGGAGGAGGGAGGGAAGGAGGGAAGATAGGGAGGAGGGAGGGAAGGAAGGAGGGAAGATAGGGAGGAGGGAGGGAAGGAAGGAGGGAAGATAGGGAGGAGGGAAGGAAGGAAGGAGGAAGATAGGAGGAGGAGGAAGGAAGGAGGGAAGATAGGGAGGAGGGAGGAAGGAAGGAGGGAAGTTAGGGAGGAGGGTTGGAAGGAAGGAGGGAAGATAGGGAGGAGGGAGGGAAAGAAGGAGGAGAGATAGGGAGGAGGGAAGGAAGGAGGGAAGAAAGATAGGAAGGAGGGAAGGAAAGAGGGAAGATAGGGAGGTGGGAGAGAAGGAGGGAAGATAGGGAGGAGGGAGGGAAGGAGGGAAGATAGGGAGGAGGGAGGGAAGGAAGGAGGGAAGATAGGGAGGAGGGAAGGAAGGAGGGAAGATAGGGAGGAGGGAAGGAAGGAGGGAAGATAGGGAGGAGGGAAGGAAGGAAAGAAGATAGGGAGGAGGGAAGGAAGGAGGGAAGATAGGGAGGAGGGAAGGAAGGAGGGAAGATAGGAGGAGGGAAGGAAGGAGGGAAGGTAGGGAGGAGGAGGAAGGAAGGAGGAAGATAGGAGGAGGGAAGGAAGGAGGGAAGATAGGGAGGAGGGAAGGAAGGAGGGAAGATAGGGAGGAGGGAAGGAAGAAGGGAGGAGGGAGGAAGGAAGCAGGGAAGATAGGGAGAGGGAGGGAAGGAAGGAGGAAGATAGGGAGGAGGAAGAAGGAGGGAAGATAGGTAGGATGGAGGGAAGGAAGGAGGGAAGATAGGGAGGAGGGAGGGAAGGAAGGAGGGAAGATAAAGAGGAGGGAAGGAAGGAGGGAAGATAGGGAGGGGGAGGGAAGGAAGGAAGATAGGGAGGAGGAAGGAAGGAGGGAAGATAGGGAGGAGGAGGAAGGAAGGAGGGAAGATAGGGAGGAGGGAGGAAGGAAGGAGGAAGATAGGGAGGAGGAAGGAATGAGGGAAGATAGGGAGGAGGATGGAAGGAAGGAGGGAAGATAGGGAGGAGGGAGGGAAGGAGGGAAGATAGGGAGGAGGGAAGGAAGGAGGGAAGATAGGGAGGAGGGAAGGAACAGTGAAGATAGGGAGGAGGGAATGAAGGAAGGAGGGAAGATAGGGAGGAGGAGGGAAGGAAGGAGGAAGATAGGGAGGAGGAAGGAAGGAGGGAAGATAGGGAGGAGGAGGGAAGGAAGGAGGAAGATAGGAGGAGGGAAGGAAGGAGGGAAGATAGGGAGGAGGGAGGGAAGGAAGGAGGGAAGATAGGTAGGAGAGTGGGAAGGAGGGAAGATAGGGATGAGGGAGGAAGGAAGGAGGAAGATAGGGAGGAGGAGGAAGGAAGGAGGGAAGATAGAGGAGGAGGGAGGAGGAAGATGGGAGGAGGGAAGAAGAGGGAGATAGGGAGAGGGAAGGAAGGAGGGAAGATAGGGAGAGGAGGGAAGGAAGGAGGGATGATAGGGAGGAGGGAGGGAAGGAAGGGGGGAAGATAGGAGGAGGAGGGAAGGAAGAGGGAAGATAGGAGGAGGAGGGAAGGAAGGAGGGAAGATAGGGAGGAGGAGGGAAGGAAGGAGGGAAGATAGGGAGGAGGGAGGAAGGGAAGGAGGGAAGATAGGGAGGAGGAGGGAAGGAAGGAGGAAGATAGGGAGGAGGGAGGAAGGAAGGAGGGAAGATAGGGAGGAGGAGGGAAGGAAGGAGGAAGATAGGAGGAAGGGGAGGAAGGAAGGGAGGGAAGGAAGGAGGGAAGATAGGGAGGAGGGAAGGAAGGAAGGGGGGAAGATAGGTAGGAGGGAAGGAAGGAGGAAGGAAGGAGGAAGATAGGGAGGAGGGAGGGAAGGAGGGAAGATAGGGAGGAGGGAGGGAAGGAAGGAGGGAAGATAGGGAGGAGGAGGAAGGAAGGAGGAAGATAGGGAGGAGGGGAGGGAAGGAAGGAGGGAAGATAGGGAGGAGGAGGAAGGAAGGAGGAAGATAGGGAGGAGGGAGGAAGGAGGGAAGATAGGGAGGAGGGAAGGAAGGAGGGAAGATAGGGAGGAGGGAAGGAAGGAAGGAGGGAAGATAGGGAGGAGGGAAGGAAGGAGGGAAGATAGGGAGGAGGGAGGGAAGGAAGGAGGGAAGATAGGGAGGAGGGAGGGAAGGAAGGAGGGAAGATAGGGAGGAGGGAGGGAAGGAAGGGAGGAGGGAGGGAAGGAAGGAAGGAAGGAGGGAAGATAGGGAGGAGGAAGGAAGGAGGAAGATAGGGTGGAGGGAAGGAAGGATGGAGGGAAGAGAGGGAGGAGGGAAGGAAGGAGGAAGATAGGAGGAGGGAAGGAAGGAGGGAAGATAGGGAGGAGGGAGGGAAGGAAGGAGGGAAGATAGGGAGGAGGGAAGGATGGAAGGAGGGAAGATAGGGAGGAGGGAAGGAAGGAGGGAAGATAGGGAGGAGGGAAGGAAGGAAGGAGGGAAGATAGGGAGGAGGGAGGGAAGGAAGGAGGGAAGATAGGGAGGAGGGAAGGAAGGAAGGAGGGAAGATAGGGAGGTGGGAGGGAAGATAGGGAGGAGGAAAGGAAGGAGGGAAGATAGGGAGGAGGGAAGGAACACAAAGGAGGAACACAAAGAAAGAACAAACAACAGCAGAACTGCTGGTCCTTACGAGGCTGTTTGTGACAAGCTACACTAACTAACTAATCAAAGGTGGAAGATGAAGGACAGCAAAGACGAAGGCTCCTCCCCACCCCCCCATCCCTCCAGCCAAAGCTGGCAGGAAAGGAAAAAGAACCATGCAGCATGGAAAAACTGCATGGAAATTATGTAGGAAAGAGGAAAGAACTACCATTACTGCTAACACTAACCGGGCGATAACAGCGGACAAAGACACCAGTATTCGAAAGAACTTAACGTTATTACGACAATGAGTAATATCTTAGTTGCTGGTTGGATTCAAAATACTTGTCTAATATATTCTTGAAGGCCGTAACTGTTGTACTATCAACGACATCACAGGGAAGAGAGTTCCAAACATTAACAACTCGATTGAAGAAGAAGTGTTTAGCTTCGTGCGACGAGAATCTTTAACCACTTATCTTCAAATTGTGATTTCTTCTTGTTCTATTTGATCGATCAATTGTGAGGTAAACTTCCGCATTAATATCACTGAATCCTTTAAACATTTTAAACACTTCTATTAGATCGCCTCGCATTCTTCGTTTTGATAGACTGAATAAATTTACTTCTTTAAGCCTTTGTTCATATGATAAATTTCTCAACCTAGGAACCATCTTTGTTACTCTTCGTTGAACCCGTTCCAACTTTTCTATGTCTTTTCTGTAGTAGGGAGACCAAAGCTGTACACAATACTCTAGACGGGGACGGAGGCAGTCCCGACAGGAAAGAGCCAGGGAGGTCAGCTCGTTTTTCTTCCTTCCCCTCGACCTTATATGCCTCCGTAGCTCTGGCCACCCCACACCACCATCACCACCATCATCACCACCATCACAACCACCACAACTATCACCACCACCACCACCACCACCACCACCACCACCATCACCACCACCACCACCACCACCACCACCACCACCACCACCATCACCACCACCACCACCACCATCACCACCACCACCATCACCACCACCACCACCACCACCACCATCACCACCACCACCACCACCACCACAAACACCACCACCACCACCACCACCACCACCACCACCACCACCACCACCACCACCACCACCACCACCACCATCACCACCATCACCACCACCACCACCATCACCACCACCACCACCACCATCACCACCACCACCACCACCACCACCACCACCATCACCACCACCACCACCACCACCACCACCACCACCACCACCACCACCACCACCACCACCATCACCACCACCACCACCACCACCACCACCACCACCACCACCACCACCACCACCACCACCACCATCACCACCACCACCACCATCACCACCACCACCACCACCATCACCACCACCACCACCACCACCACCATCACCACCACCACCACCACCACCACCACCATCACCACCTCTACCACCACCATCACCACCATCACCACCACCACCACCACCATCACCACCACCACCACCACCATCACCACCACCACCACCATCACCACCACCACCACCACCATCACCACCACCACCACCACCATCACCACCATTACCACCACCACCACCACCATCACCACCACCACCACCACCATCACCACCACCACCACCATCACCACCATCACCACTATCACCACCACCACCACCACCATCACCACCATCACCACCACTATCAAAACCACCACCACCACCATCACCATCACCACCACTATCACCACCACCACCATCAAAACCACCACCACAGAGTGAGGGAAAGTGGGCTCCCCAAGATGGCTGCCGCGCCAGGGTAGCTTGCCTCACCCACCCGCCAACCCCACAACACGGGAGCGCGCGCTCTAGGTATATAACTCTGTGTCACACTCTTCCCGCAGTGCCCCGCGTCGGCGCCGAGGTAGACGTCGACGACAACTACGTGGACGTGGCGCCGCCCACGGGCCCCACCGTGCTCCCGCGCGTGGCGCCGCGGCTTGGGCTGGCTGCCTCCTGGCGTGTCGGTGGCGAGGTACAGGTCGACGACAACCACAAGAAGCCGCCCACGGGCCCCACCGTGCTCTCGCGCGTGGCGCCGCGGCAGCAGGAGCCCGAATACCTGTACTTCGGCGACGACGAGGAGCACATCTACGACGAGTTCCCGGAGTTCAAAAAGCCTCCACTCCACGACAATGTCGCCGAGA
>NC_066528.1:7597890-7637890 GCF_024679095.1 Eriocheir sinensis
GAGAGAGAGAGAGAGAGAGAGAGAGAGAGAGAGAGAGAGAGAGAGAGAGAGAGAGAGAGAGAGAGAGAGATTGATTTTATTTTGGCCTCTTCGTATTACAAAAGTGTTTTGCTGCATACATGGTTAGTAGCCCTTGTCCATTGAGCCGTGGTTCCCTTATGGACTTTTTTCTGAATTACACATATTTAATTAGCAGATGTAGCTTGCTTTAAAAGCCTGACTAAGTTACTCTTAGAATAATAAATATAAATCCATATTTCCTACATACATATCCCGCCTACCAAAACACTAATCTAACAAAACACAAGACTGATAAGAATACAAATGTAGTACTACATATATGTACTAATACACAAACACATATAGAACACATACATACAAGCACATATAAGAGCATACACATACGAGTACACGCATAAATATGAGTTAACATACATGTACATACGAGACATATACAGATATGCACACATATGAACACACACACAAAACTTGTAATAATAGAAATAAGTATAACAGGTGATAGGAATAGTAATTATAATAACGAGAAGAACAATACACACAAGTAAATAGGTTACACACAAACATATATAGCAACTGGATTAAAACAATAGTGTGTTATGTATACTTGGAAACTAGATTACAATCTAGTATAAATTTCTTAATCTTTCCTTCACTTGTTTTTAAATGAATTTAAAGTGTTATTTCTTACATCCTCTGGAAGTTGGTTCCACAATTTGGTGCCCCGGGTTAGCACACTCTGCTGGGCGTGTGAGGCTCGGCACAAGGGAAGTTTGAGAGTATTGGCGTGTCTGGTTGCTATGTTGTGCGACGTGAGATTAAAGTTTGGTAAGTGTTCAGTGACTTGTATACAAATAAAAGGGTCTGGTAAGTAATAATGTCATGTAATTTCAAGAATTGAAGCTCACGAAAGATTGGGTTTGTGTGATCATACTTACTCTTATTAGATAAAACGCGAATTAACTTTTTTTGACAAATGAATAATTTCTGAACATATGTTATACAAGCCCATCCCCAGATTGCAGAACAATATAAAAGATATGGGTAAGCAAGTGATAGATATATCGATTTTAGGCAATTATCATTACAAATATTTCTTATTTTGTAAATAACTCCCGTTACTTTTGAAATCTTATTTTTTATATCCTCAATGTGAGCATGCCATCTTAATTTATTATCAATTATTACTCCCCAAAATGTTATTTGTTGAACCTGGTCTATTATATGGTTATTGATCTTAATTTCTCTGTGATGTGGTTACGTCAAGTGTGGATGTGTTAGCATGTATTGTTTTTTTTTTACATTTAATGTTCACTTATTACTTTTTAGCCAGTTGCAACTATTTCTTTATTGAAAGTAGAAGTTAAGTTATGCAGGTCTGTTCCCTGAAGAAATCTGTTAGTGTCGTCTGCAAAAGTATGAACCTAACTTTATCAGAAGACAAAGTGATATCACTGATAAAGATTAGAAATAATAATGGCCCGAGGATAGATCCTTGCGGTACTCCACAAGCATAGCTGGGCGTTATCGCGATAAGTTATCGCGATACTTTATCGCTGATAACAAAATCGGGTTATCGGCAATCCGCTATCTATTTAAATATATATCGGTATCTTCGTTACTTTTGTAACCAAACTAGCGATAATCGCTACTTTTTTCCGCCTCTCAGAAAAAAAACCGTTGTCTCCCTACTGCGCATGCGTGGCCCGATGAAAAAACTTCGGGGTATGAAATATCTTCGGTGAAGAGATTTCATACTTAGATCGTCAACATTAAAACATTAGGTTATTTTTTTATGTTACTCAAAAAACAATATATCAAAGAGAAAAATCAATTAACTTTGCCCAAAAAATGATTATTCACTGCCTCAAATTTGATATTCCATATTCGTTTGTGAGCATGCCATGGTATTGAAGGCACCCGGTGTTGTGTTATTTGGTGTCCCATCGTCAAAATCTGGCGCTTTTGTTTACAAACTCGTACTGGTCTCTCGTGAACTGCCCATGTTCAGACCAGTAAACGTAGACCTGTACAGTCTCACAAAGCTTTTTAACACATTAAGAGTTGCTGGAAAGCTGAATCAGACATACAGTACCACCATCCTCCCTGTTTCTAGAACGACACTCTGTACATATAAATACAACTCGTACAGATCGAGTGTCGTTCTAGAAACAGCGGGGATGGTGGTAGTGGTACTGTATGTCTGATTCAGCCTTCCAGCAAGTCTTAATTACGGTTAAAAAGCTTTGTGAGACTGTACAGGTCTACGCTTGCTGGTCTGAGCATGCGCAGTTCACGAGAGACCAGTGTTTGTAAACAAAAGCGCCAGCTTTTGACAGTGGGGACGCCACACAACTCCGGTTCAGGCGTTTCTATTAATAACGTCCATATGTACGTGTCAACGTGTGCTTTTCAGGTTTTGTAAGTTTTCTAAAATACAGATAATGAAAATTTGAATTCATCTATGTTTTTCTATCTGAAATATCAATATAGTATCGTTTTCGCCCATCGGACTTATTGTTAGCTAGTATCGGAATTGTGGATTTATATCGGTATCGGTTATCGGTTATCGCCTACATTTGTGTCTCCAGTTAACGAATATCGGTTATCACTGATAAGGTTTTTCATTATCAGTTATCGGTTATCGGGAATAAGGTTTTCTGTTATCGTGCCCAGCTATGTCCACAAGTAATGTTATTGAGAGGTGATGCTCTGTTGTTAAGTTCTGTGTATTGTTTTCTTGAACCAAGTTAACTCTCAAACCATTTATAAGCTGGCCCTCTGATTCCGTACGTGTTCAACTTTCTTAATAGCATGATTAAGGGTGTCAAAAGCTTTACTGAGGTCACAGAATAATGTCAACTGAAACATCTTACCATCACGAGCATTGTAAAGGTGCATGTAAAAATGGTGTAGTGCAAGTTCGGTTGAGAATTTGGGTCTGAATCTAAACTGGTCATCTGTTAAAGAGTGAATGTGTGTGTGTGTGTGTGTGTGTGTGTGTGTGAGAGAGAGAGAGAGAGAGAGAGAGAGAGAGAGAGAGAGAGAGAGAGAGAGAGAGAGAGAGAGAGAGGGGGTGAGGGGGGGTGTAAAGGGGGTTCTGTTACTCTAGAACTAAACGATTTACTCCACGGGATACAACATCCTGCTTTTTTTATTAACAATACGAACGTCATGGTTTGTGTGTGTGTGTGTGTGTGTGTGTGTGTGTGTGTGTGTGTGTGTGTGTGTGTGTGTGTGTGTGTAAGAGATTTACATATATTTACATAGAAAATCAGACCACACAGACCCAATGGTCCAGACTAGGTGGCCTGTCCTTAAACTTAAGTGATTTTACATTAATCAGATGGCTCCAAAACGTTGCATTTCTACTCTAGTTAATATTAAGTTCAAGGAAGTGACGGTTGAGCTTGTTTTTAAAGGAGTCAATCGTGTTACACTGGACCACTGATGGTGGGAGCTTATTCCATTCTCGCACTACAACGTTGGTGAAGAAAAATTTGGTGCAGTCTGATTTTACTTGTCTACATTTGAGTTTTATGCCATTGTTCCTCGTTCGCAAAGTGTCATCCATCATAAACAATTTTGATCTGTCCACATTCGTGAAACCATTAATTAAGTATTTTAAAACATTCGATCAGTTTTCCTCGGAGGCGACGTTTCTCAAGAGAGAACATGTTAAGGGTGGAAAGCCTTTCTTCGTAGGATTTGTTGCGCAAGGAAGGGATCATTTTTGTTGCCCGACGCTGAACACCTAATTTAGCAATGTCCTTTGCATGGTGGGGTCTGACTAAATTATTGTAGAGCGGAAGTATTACATCTTTATTCTTGAATGAAAAGTTTCTTCTAATGAAGCCTAACATTCTGTTCGCTTTATTTGCTGTATCGATGCATTGATGTAAGAATTTGAGGTTTGACACGATTTTGACCCCCAGGTCCTTAACGCATTGAACGCTTGAGTTTAACGCCCCACATTTCGTAATCGAACTTCTTATTCCTTGTTCCAACTTGAAGGACCTGGCACTTGTCTACGTTAAAGGGCATCTCCCATCTATCCGACCAAGCTGAAATTTTGTGCAAATCCTCTTGGAGGCTTTGCCTGTCTTCGTCAGTGAGAACCGAGTTACCAATCTTTGTGTCGTCTGCAAATTTACTGATGCGATTATTGAGTCCAACATCCACGTCGTTGTTGTAAATAATGAAGAGCACTGGGCCAAAAACCGAGCCCTGCGGGACGCCACTAGTGACCGGCGCCCTCTCCGAGTTAAATCCGTCAATCACTACTCTTTGTTGTCTGTTGCTCAACCAATTCGCGATCCATTGGTTTACTTGACCGTGAATACCTACTTGCTTTAATTTATAAAGTCATTTATGATGTGGGACTTTATCAAACGCTTTCTGGAAATCAAGATAGACTATGTCCAATGATTTGGTTACGTCATAAACTGAAAAGAGATCGTTATAAAAGATCAATAGGTCTGATAGGCAGGATCTTTTGTTACGGAAGCCATGATATGAATCCCCAATTAATGAGTGGCTTTCAAGGTAACTCAAAATTTTGTATCTAATTATGCAATCAAGTAGCTTACCTACAACTGAAGTTAGACTAATGTGCCTGTAATTACCTGGTATTTTTTTGTCTCCTTTCTTAAAAATTAGTGTCACGTTAGCCTTTTTCCATTCCGAAGGGACGATGCCTTGTCGCAAGGTCATATTGAATACGGTTGAGGGAGGAGAGTATTTCGCTCTTTGTTTCTTTAAGCAGTATAGGATATACTTTGTCAGGTCCGGGACTTCATCGGTTGTTATTTCAAAATTAGGCAATGCATGCTCGAGATTTACATTAGTACTGGTGTTGGTGGTAGTGGTAGGAAGACTGTTAGTATTAAACACCGAGGAAAAGTAATTGTTTAAGAGGTTTGAAATGTGTTGGCTGTCAGTCACTAGTGCACCGTCACTGTTTGTTAAAGGTCCAATTCCACTTCTGATCGTCTTTCTGTTGTTTATGTAACTGAAGAAGGCTTTCGGATTATTTTTACAGTTGGCTGCAATATTTTCTTCATATCTACGCTTTGCCTGACATACTAATCTTTTTACTCGTCGCCTGGCATCATGATAAAGTCTAATGTTTTCGGGCGTGCTTTGTTCTTTCTTTAACCTGTAAAACAATTTTCTCTCCTTGACTGAGTGTTTAATTTCGCTATTAAACCAAGGTGGGCTTTTATTAGTGTTGTTTCGCTTCTCACACAAAGGGACGAATGTGTTCTGCTGAGTGAGTAAATGATTTTTAAAGCTTAGCCAGGCGTCCTCTACATTGCCGTCATCTAATAGTTGTATTTCTGTTAGTTTTTTGTCGGATTTCTCACGAAGTTAGCTCTTTTGAAATTGGGCACCTTTATTTTATTTTCAGTCACTGATGTTTGAGCTCTAATGTCGATGGGCACTTATTTATGATCGCAAGAACTGAGGTGTTCTCCTACCGTGACATTACTGACTAGGTTATCTTTGGTCGTTATAACAAGGTCTAGTATATTATTTTGTCGAGTTGGTTCAGAAACCATTTGGCTCATTCTGTCCGTAGAAACTGCTCCATGCGAGAGAGAGACTGATTGATATTCACAAATGCTCTCTCTTCTCTCTCTCTCTCTCTCTCTCTCTCTCTCTCTCTCTCTCTCGTTTTTCTCTTCATTTTTCTCCATCTTTGTTGTTTTCCTTCTCATCTCACTTTCCTTTCTTTTCTTTCTCCCTTTTCTTCTTATTTATCTTTGTTTCTGTTCCTAATATGGCGTTCAGGTGTCCGTCTTCTTCTTCTCTTTGCCTTCCTTGCGTCTCCCTTCCTCTCTCTCTATCATTTTGTTTTACCATTATTTTCTTCATTTTCTACCCGCACAAAACTCAAGAACTTCTGAACTGTTTTTCTTCTGGTCTAACTAACTTCCCATAACTCTTTGCCGTACTTGCGTCTCCCTTCCTTTCTTTCTGATATATTAAATTATTTCCCTATTTACATTCTTCATTTTCTACCCGCACAAAACTCAAGATCAACCTCTGAACTGTTTTTCTTCCTGGTCTAACTAACTTCCCATAACTCTTTGCCGTACTTGCGTCTCCCTTCTTTTCTTTCTGTTATATTATTTCTCTATTTACATTCTTCATTTTCTACCCGCACAAAACTCAAGATCAACCTCTGAACTGTTTTTCTTCCTGGTCTAACTAACTCCCCATAACTCTTTGCCGTACTTGCGTCTCCCTTCTTTTCTTTCTGTTATATTATTTCTCTATTTACATTCTTCATTTTCTACCCGCACAAAACTCAAGATCAACCTCTGAACTGTTTTTCTTCCTGGTCTAACTAACTCGCCATGCCTGGAGTGCAGCAAGTCAGTTCTTTTTGTTGTTTCGTATAATAATAATTTCGATGTTTGTTTTTCTCTTTCTTTGTCAAGCATATCGATTAATTTCCATTCTGTTATCTTTTCCTTGTTTTATCATTTTCATGTTTTCAGTATTTGTTTTCCTTTTTTCTTCCCCTTTTCCTCTTAATTTCCTCCCCCTTTTCCTCTAAATTTCTTAAAACTTTTTCCTCTTAATTTCTTCCTTCTTTACCTCTTAATTTCCACCTCCTTTTCCTCTTTCCTTTTTCTTCAATTTTCCTTTTCCCCATGTCTTTTTTCTCCTCCTTTTCATCTCTCTTACTTGTTAATATTTTCCCCTTTCGTTCCATATGTGTGTGTGTGTGTGTGTGTGTGTGTGTGTGTGTGTGTGTGTGTGTGTGTGTGTGTGTGTGTGTGTGTGTGTGTGTGTGTGTTTGTACAATATCTTCACGTCGTATCCGGTTTATTCTCAGTAGTAGTAGTAGTAGTAGTAGTAGTAGCCAGCATGCTCGGGGAGGTATGCCAAGACGTCACTACCGAGCCGGCACTGCTTCCCCTGGACGGCGAACACCTTCGGTACAGGACGGCCAATACCTCACAGGAGGCACGGGTTGATGTAAGTGACAGCGGGCGTTCATGGACATCCGCATATTCGACCCGATGGCTGCCTGTCACCGTGAGCTGCCCCTGCAAGCCGCCCACCACAGGAACGAGCAGGAGAAGACAAGGGCATACGGTGAAAGAATCCAACATGTGGGTCAGGGCAGCTTCACCCCCCTCGTCTTCACCACATCCGGCGGGAAGTCTCGCAGGGCCCAATGCTTCTACAGACGCCTCGCGGAGCTAATCTCAGAAAAGAAGCATCAGCCAAGGAGCCACGTTGTCGCCTGGATGAGGTGTCGCCTCTCGTTCTTCCTGCTCAGGTCGGCCATCCTATGTCTCAGGGGCACCAGACACTCTGGCCCAAAAGCCACCAACATCTCCAATATGGACTATGAAGCCACAGTGGTGGAGAGTGACATTAGGGTGGGTTGGGAGTGACTTGAGTAGGGAAGGAAACGGGGATCTGGACGTAATAGATGATAAGTGATTTAGTGCTAGGTAATATTAGTGATATGGCTGGATGCCACAGTAATTGGCGAACAGAGTTGGGGCTAATGACCTCCACGCTCCGGAGCCTTCTATGATTATGTGTCGGGAAAATAAACGTGGGTGGAGGTATCATTTATGTGTAGTTAAAAAAAAAAAAGCAGTAGTAGTAGTAGTAGTAGTAGTAATATGGACTATGAGGCCACAGTGGTGGAGAGTGATCGTAGGGTGGGTCGGGAGAGACATAAGTAGGAAAGGAAAGGGAAAGACGCAATAGATGTATAGATTTAGTGCTAAGTTGTATTAGTAATATGGTTGGATGCCACAGTCATTAGCGAACATAGTTGGGGCTAATGACCTCCAAGCTGTGGAGCCCTCCATGATTATGTGTCGGGAAAATAAACATGGGTGGAGGTATCTTTTATGTAATAGTAGTAGTAGTAGTAGTAGTAGTAGTAGTAGTAGTAGTAGTAGTAAAAAGAAAAAAGCTAATCAGAAAGAGGAGGAGGAGGAGGAGGAGGGAGGACAAGAGGGGGAGGAGGAGTACAAAGGAAAAGCAAACAGCAACAGACCTCTTGGTCCTAACTAGGCTGTTTGTTATTGCTACCATCTACTCTAATCTACGAGTCAGAGACACAGGACAGCAAAGGAGGAGGAGGAGGAGGAGAAGGAGGAGGAGGAGGAGGAGGAGGAGGAGGATAAAGTGTAAATTAAATGTGTGTGTGTGTGTGTGTGTGTGTGTGTGTGTGTGTGTGTGTGTGTGTGTGTGTGTGTGTGTGTGTGTGTGTGACAAATCTTTTCATTCCATATTTTCCTCTTTTCTTCACCTCCTTGAAATTCTACCCTTATTTATTTGCCCCCTCTTCTCCCCCCCCCTCTCTCTCTCTCTCTCTCTCTCTCTCTCTCTCTCTCTCTCTCTCTCTCTCTCTGTGCCTAATTTAAAGGAGCAAGAAATACAACTGTCAGATGATAGCAACTCCATGGCCAGGCTCTAATAATCAATTACGTGAGCGCACTCAGCAGAACATATTTGTCCGTTTTGCGAAGCGAAGCAACACTAATAAACACCACCTTGGTTTAACAGTGAAGCCAAACATTCGGTTAAGGAGACAAATGTCTTACAGGCTAAAGAAAGAGCAAAACGCCCGAAAGCATCAGACCATCATGAAGCGGGTAAAAGATTAGCATGTCAGGCAAAGCGTAGATATGAAGAAAACATTGCAGCCAACTGTGGAAATGATCCGAAGTCTCTCTTCCTTCCTTTCCTCCCTTCTTACTACTAATAGCCTCTCCTCTTTTTTCCTTCCTTCCTCTGACTTCTCCTCCTTCTCACTTCTTCCCTTGACGTTCTACTCCGTTCTCCTTCTTCCTTCTCTCCTCCTTTCCCTTCCTCCCTGTCTAGTCTCCCTTCTTCTCCTTCCTCTCTCTCCTCCTCCCTTCCTCCTCCTCCTCCTGTCTCCTTCCTCCCTGTGTCTAGTCTCCCTCTCGTGTCTCCCTTCCTCCCTGTGTCTAGTCTCCCTGTGTCTCCCTTCCTCCTGTGTCTAGTCTCCTCCGTGTCTCCTTCCTCCCTGTGTCTAGTTCCTCCTGTGTCTAGTCTCCTCCCTGTGTCTCCCTTCCTCCCTGTGTCTAGTCTCCTCTCGTGTCTCCCTTCCTCCCTGTGTCTAGTCTCCTCCTGTGTCTCCCTTCCTCCCTGTGTCTAGTCTCCCTCCGTGTCTCCTCCCTTCCTCCCTGTGTCTAGTCTCCTCTCGTGTCTCCTTCCTCCCTGTGTCTAGTCTCCTCCTGTGTCTCCCTTCCTCCCTGTGTCTAGTCTCCCTCCCGTATCTCCCTTCTTCCCTGTGTCTAGTCTCCCTTCCGTGTCTCCCTTCCTCCCTGTGTCTAGTCTCCCTCTCGTGTCTCCCTTCCTCCCTGTGTCTAGTCTCCCTTCCTCCCTGTGTCTAATCACCCTCTCGTGTCTCCCTTCCTCCCTGTGTCTAGTCTCCCTTCCTCTCGGTGTCTAGTCTCCTCTCGTGTCTCCCTTCCTCCCTGTGTCTAGTCTCCTCCGTGTCTCCATTCCTCCCTGTGTCTAGTCTCCCTCCTGTGTCTAGTCTCCTCTCGTGTCTCCCTTCCTCCCTGTGTCTAGTCTCCTCCCGTGTCGCCCGTCCTCCCTGGGTCTCGTCCCCCTCCCGTGTCTCCCTTCCTCCCTGTGTCTAGTCTCCCTCTCGTGTCTCCCTTCCTCCCTGTGTCTAGTCTCCCTCTCGTGTCTCCCTTCCTCCCTGTGTCTAGTCTCCTCTCGTGTCTCTCTTCCTCCCTGTGTCTAGTCTCCCTCTCGTGTCTCCTTCCTCCCTGTGTCTAGTCTCCTCTCGTGTCTCCCTTCCTCCCTGTGTCTAGTCTCCTCTCGTGTCTCCCTTCCTCCTGTGTCTAGTCTCCTCTCGTGTCTCCTTCCTCCCTGTGTCTAGTCTCCTCCTCCCTGTGTCTCCCTTCCTCCCTGTGTCTAGTCTCCTCTGTGTCTCCCTTCCTCCCTGTGTCTAGTCTCCTCTCGTGTCTCCTTCCTCCCTGTGTCTAGTCTCCTCTCGTGTCTCCCTTCCTCCCTGTGTCTAGTCTCCTCGTGTCTCCTTCCTCCCTGTGTCTAGTCTCCTCTCGTGTCTCCCTTCCTCCCTGTGTCTAGTCTCCCTCTCGTGTCGCTCTTCCTCCCTGTGTCGAGTCTCCCTTCCTCCCTGTGTCTAGTCTTCCTCTCGTGTCTCCCTTCCTCCCTGTGTCTAGTCTCCTCCTGTGTCTCCCTTCCTCCCTGTGTCTAGTCTCCTCTCCTGTGTCTCCCTTCCTCCCTGTGTCTAGTCTCCTCTCGTGTCTCCCTTCCTCCCTGTGTCTAGTCTCCTCTCGTGTCTCCCTTCCTCCCTGTGTCTAGTCTCCTCTCGTGTCTCCCTTCCTCCCTGTGTCTAGTCTCCCTCTCGTGTCTCCTTCCTCCCTGTGTCTAGTCTCCCTCTGTGTCTCCCTTCCTCCTGTGTCTAGTCTCCCTCTGTGTCTCCTTCCTCCTGTGTCTAGTCTCCTCTCGTGTCTCCTTCCTCCCTGTGTCTAGTCTCCTCTCGTGTCTCCTTCCTCCCTGTGTCTAGTCTCCTCTCGTGTCTCCCTTCCTCCCTGTGTCTAGTCTCCTCTCGTGTCTCCCTTCCTCCCTGTGTCTAGTCTCCTCCTCGTGTCTCCCTTCCTCCCTGTGTCTAGTCTCCTCTCGTGTCTCCCTTCCTCCCTGTGTCTAGTCTCCTCTCGTGTCTCCTTCCTCCCTGTGTCTAGTCTCCTCTCGTGTCTCCCTTCCTCCCTGTGTCTAGTCTCCCTCTCGTGTCTCCCTTCCTCCCTGTGTCTAGTCTCCTCTCGTGTCTCCCTTCCTCCCTGTGTCTAGTCTCCTCCCTGTGTCTCCCTTCCTCCTGTGTCTAGTCTCCTCTCGTGTCTCCTTCCTCCCTGTGTCTAGTCTCTCCTCTCCTGTGTCTCCCTTCCTCCCTGTGTCTAGTCTCCCTCTCGTGTCTCCCTTCCTCCCTGTGTCTAGTATCCTCCCGTGTCTCCTTCCTCCTGTGTCTAGTCTCCCTCTGTGTCTCCCTTCCTCCCTTTGTCTAGTCTCACTTCTGTGTCTCCCTTCCTCCCTGTGTCTAGTCTCCTCTCGTGTCTCCTTCCTCCCTGTGTCTAGTCTCCTCCCGTGTCTCCCTTCCTCCCTGTGTCTAGTCTCCTCTCGTGTCTCCCTTCCTCCCTGTGTCTAGTCTCCTCTCGTGTCTCCCTTCCTCCCTGTGTCTAGTCTCCCTCGTGTCTCCTTCCTCCATGTGTCTATTCTCCCTCTCGTGTCTCCCTTCCTCCCTGTGTCTAGTCTCCCTCCTGTGTCTCCCTTCCTCCCTGTGTCTAGTCTCCCTCGTGTCTCCTTCCTCCTGTGTCTAGTCTCCTCCGTGTCTCCTTCCTCCCTGTGTCTAGTCTCCTCCCTGTGTCTCCCTTCCTCCCTGTGTCTAGTCTCCTCTCGTGTCTCCCTTCCTCCCTGTGTCTAGTCTCCCTCTCGTGTCTCCCTTCCTCCTGTGTCTAGTCTCCTCTCGTGTCTCCCTTCCTCCCTGTGTCTAGTCTCCTCCTGTGTCTCCCTTCCTCCTGTGTCTAGTCTCCTCTCGTGTCTCCCTTCCTCCCTGTGTCTAGTCTCCCTCTCGTGTCTCCTTCCTCCTGTGTCTAGTGTCTCCCTTCCTCCCTGTGTCTAGTCTCCTCTCGTGTCTCCCTTCCTCCCTGTGTCTAGTCTCCCTCTCGTGTCTCCTTCCTCCCTGTGTCTAGTCTCCTCTCGTGTCTCCCTTCCTCCCTGTGTCTAGTCTCCCTCTCGTGTCTCCTTCCTCCCTGTGTCTAGTCTCCTCTCGTGTCTCCCTTCCTCCCTGTGTCTAGTCTCCTCCTGTGTCTCCCTTCCTCCTGTGTCTAGTCTCCCTCTCGTGTCTCCTTCCTCCCTGTGTCTAGTCTCCCTCTCGTGTCTCCCCTTCCTCCTGTGTCTAGTCTCCCTCTCGTGTCTCCTTCCTCCCTGTGTCTAGTCTCCTCTCGTGTCTCCCTTCCTCCCTGTGTCTAGTCTCCCTCGTGTCTCCCTTCCTCCCTGTGTCTAGTCTCCCTCTCGTGTCTCCCTTCCTCCCTGTGTCTAGTCTCCCTCTCGTGTCTCCTTCCTCCCTGTGTCTAGTCTCCCTTCCTCCTGTGTCTCCTTCCTCCCTGTGTCTAGTCTCCCTCGTGTCTCCTTCCTCCCTGTGTCTAGTCTCCCTCCTGTGTCTCCTTCCTCCCCTGTGTCTAGTCTCCTCTCGTGTCTCCCTTCCTCCCTGTGTCTAGTCTCCTCTCGTGTCTCCCTTCCTCCCTGTGTCTAGTCTCCCTCCCTGTGTCTCCCTTCCTCCCTGTGTCTAGTCTCCTCTCGTGTCTCCCTTCCTCCTGTGTCTAGTCTCCCTCTCGTGTCTCCCTTCCTCCCTGTCTAGTCTCCTCTCGTGTCTCCCTTCCTCCTGTGTCTAGTCTCCTTCCTCCCCTGTGTCTAGTCTCCCTCTCGTGTCTCCCTTCCTCCTGTGTCTAGTCTCCTCTCGTGTCTCCTTCCTCCCTGTGTCCCTGTGTCTAGTCTCCCTCCTGTGTCTCCCTTCCTCCTGTGTCTAGTCTCCTCTCGTGTCTCCCTTCCTCCCTGTGTCTAGTCTCCTCTCGTGTCTCCCTTCCTCCTGTGTCTAGTCTCCTCTCGTGTCTCCCTTCCTCCTGTGTCTAGTCTCCTCTCGTGTCTCCCTTCCTCCCTGTGTCTAGTCTCCTCCTCGTGTCTCCCTTCCTCCCTGTGTCTCCTTCCTCCTGTGTCTAGTCTCCCTCTCGTGTCTCCCTTCCTCCCTGTGTCTAGTCTCCTCTCGTGTCTCCCTTCCTACCTGTGTCTAGTCTCCCTCTCGTGTCTCCCTTCCTCCCTGTGTCTAGTCTCACTCTCGTGTCTCCCTTCCTCCTGTGTCTAGTCTCCCTCTCGTGTCTCCTTCCTCCCTGTGTCTAGTCTCCTCCTGTGTCTCCTTCCTCCCTGTGTCTAGTCTCCCTCTCGTGTCTCCCTTCCTCCCTGTGTCTAGTCTCCTCTCGTGTCTCCCTTCCTCCCTGTGTCTAGTCTCCTCTCGTGTCTCCCTTCCTCCCTGTGTCTAGTCTCCTCTCGTGTCTCCTTCCTCTTCCTCCTGTGTCTAGTCTCCCTCTCGTGTCTCCTTCCTCCTGTGTCTAGTCTCCGTCTCGTGTCTCCCTTCCTCCCTGTGTCTAGTCTCCCTCTCGTGTCTCCCTTCCTCCCTGTGTCTAGTCTCCCTCTCGTGTCTCCCTTCCTCCCTGTGTCTCCCTTCCTCCCTGTGTCTCCCTTCCTTCCTGTGTCTAGTCTCCCTCTCGTGTCTCCCTTCCTCCCTGTGTCTAGTCTCCCTCTCGTGTCTCCCTGCCTCCCTGAGTCTAGTCTCCCTCTCGTGTCTCCCTGCCTCCCTGTGTCTAGTCTCCTCTCGTGTCTCCCTTCCTCCCTGTGTCTAGTCTCCTCTCGTGTCTCCTTCCTCCCTGTGTCTACCCTCCGTCACGTGTCTCCCTTCCTTCCTGTGTCTAGTCTCCCTCTCGTGTCTCCCTTCCTCCCTGTGTCTAGTCTCCCTCTCGTGTCTCCCTTCCTCCTGTGTCTAGTCTCCTCGTGTCTCCCTTCCTCCTGTGTCTAGTCTCCCTCGTGTCTCCTTCCTCCCTGTGTCTAGTCTCCCTCTCGTGTCTCCTTCCTCCCTGTGTCTAGTCTCCCTCTCGTGTCTCCCTTCCTCCCTGTGTCTAGTCTCCTCTCGTGTCCTTCCTCCTGTGTCTAGTCTCCTCTCGTGTCTCCCTTCCTCCCTGTGTCTAGTCTCCTCTCCCTGTGTCTCCTTCCTCCCTGTGTCTAGTCTCCTCTCGTGTCTCCCTTCCTCCCTGTGTCTAGTCTCCCTCTCGTGTCTCCTTCCTCCCTGTGTCTAGTCTCCTCTCGTGTCTCCTTCCTCCCTGTGTCTAGTCTCCTCTCTGTGTCTCCCTTCCTCCTGTGTCTAGTCTCCTCTCGTGTCTCCTTCCTCCTGTGTCTAGTCTCCCTCTCGTGTCTCCCTTCCTCCCTGTGTCTAGTCTCCCTCTCGTGTCTCCCTTCCTCCCTGTGTCTAGTCTCACTCTCGTGTCTCCCTTCCTCCCTGTGTCTAGTCTCCCTCTCGTGTCTCCCTTCCTCCCTGTGTCTAGTCTCCCTCTCGTGTCTCCCTTCCTCCCTGTGTCTAGTCTCCTCTCGTGTCTCCTTCCTCCTGTGTCTAGTCTCCTCTCGTGTCTCCCTTCCTCCCTGTGTCTAGTCTCCCTCTCGTGTCTCCTTCCTCCCTGTGTCTAGTCTCCCTCGTGTCTCCCTTCCTCCTGTGTCTAGTCTCCCTCTCGTGTCTCCCTTCCTCCCTGTGTCTAGTCTCCCTCTCGTGTCTCCCTTCCTCCCTGTGTCTAGTCTCCCTCTCGTGTCTCCCTTCCTCCCTGTGTCTAGTCTCCTCTCGTGTCTCCCTTCCTCCCTGTGTCTAGTCTCCTCTCGTGTCTCCCTTCCTCCTGTGTCTAGTCTCCTCTCGTGTCTCCCTTCCTCCCTGTGTCTAGTCTCCCTCTCGTGTCTCCCTTCCTCCCTGTGTCTAGTCTCCTCTCGTGTCTCCCTTCCTCCCTGTGTCTAGTCTCCTCTCGTGTCTTCCTTCCTCCCTGTGTATAGTCTCCCTGTCGTCTCTTCCTCCCTGTGTCTAGTCTCCCTCTCGTGTCTCCCTTCCTCCCTGTGTCTAGTCTCCCTCTCGTGTCTCCCTTCCTCCCTGTGTCTAGTCTCCTCTCGTGTCTCCCTTCCTCCCTGTGTCTAGTCTCCCTCCTCGTGTCTCCTTCCTCCTGTGTCTAGTCTCCTCTCGTGTCTCCTTCCTCCCTGTGTCTAGTCTCCTCCCGTGTCTCCCTTCCCTTCCTCCTGTGTCTAGTCTCCTCTCGTGTCTCCTTCCTCCCTGTGTCCTTGTCTCCTTCCTCCCTGTGTCTAGTCTCCCTCTCGTGTCTCCCTTCCTCCCTGTGTCTAGTCTCCTCGTGTCTCCCTTCCTCCCTGTGTCTAGTCTCCTCTCGTGTCTCCTTCCTCCCTGTGTCTAGTCTCCCCTCTGTCTCTCCCTTCCTCCCTGTGTCTAGTCTCCTCTCGTGTCTCCTTCCTCCCTGTGTCTAGTCTCCTCTCGTGTCTCCCTTCCTCCCTGTGTCTGAGTCTCCCTCTCGTGTCTCCTTCCTCCCTGTGTCTAGTCTCCTCTCGTGTCTCCTTCC
This sequence comes from Eriocheir sinensis, assembly GCF_024679095.1. Classification (NCBI taxonomy): domain Eukaryota; kingdom Metazoa; phylum Arthropoda; class Malacostraca; order Decapoda; family Varunidae; genus Eriocheir; species Eriocheir sinensis. The sequence goes on from NC_066528.1 coordinate 7,613,094, forward strand.
TCCCTGTGTCTAGTCTCCTCTCGTGTCTCCCTTCCTCCTGTGTCTCCCTTCCTCCCCTGTGTCTAGTCTCCCTCGTGTCTCCTTCCTCCCTGTGTCTAGTCTCCCTCTCGTGTCTCCCATCCTCACTGTGTCTAGTCTCCTCTCGTGTCTCCTTCCTCCCTGTGTCTAGTCTCCTCTCGTGTCTCCCTTCCTCCCCTGTGTCTAGTCTCCCTCTCGTGTCTCCCTTCCTCCCTGTGTCTAGTCTCCTCTCGTGTCTCCCTTCCTCCTGTGTCTAGTCTCCTCGTGTCTCCTTCCTCCCTGTGTCTAGTCTCCTCTCGTGTCTCCCTTCCTCCCTGTGTCTAGTCTCCCTCTCGTGTCTCCCTTCCTCCCTGTGTCTAGTCTCCCTCTCGTGTCTCCCTTCCTCCCTGTGTCTAGTCTCCCTCACGTGTCTCCCTTCCTCCCTGTGTCTAGTCACCCCTCGTGTCTCCCTTCCTCCCTGTGTCTAGTCTCCTCTCGTGTCTCCTTCCTCCCTGTGTCTAGTCTCCCTCTGTGTCTCCCTTCCTCCCTGTGTCTAGTCTCCTCTCTGTGTCTCTCCTTCCTCCTGTGTCTAGTCTCCCTCCCGTGTCTCCTTCCTCCCTGTGTCTAGTCTCCTCTCGTGTCCTTCCTCCCTGTGTCTAGTCTCCTCTCGTGTCTCCCTTCCTCCCTGTGTCTAGTCTCCTCTCGTGTCTCCCTTCCTCCCTGTGTCTAGTCTCCTCCCTCTCGTGTCTCCCTTCCTCCCTGTGTCTAGTCTCCCTCTCGTGTCTCCCTTCCTCCCTGTGTCTAGTCTCCCTCCTGTGTCTCCCTTCCTCCCTGTGTCTAGTCTCCTCTCGTGTCTCCCTTCCTCCCTGTGTCTAGTCTCCTCTCGTGTCTCCTTCCTCCCTGTGTCTAGTCTCCCTCTCGTGTCTCCCTTCCTCCCTGTGTCTAGTCTCCTCTCGTGTCTCCCTTCCTCCCTGTGTCTAGTCTCCTCCTCGTGTCTCCCTTCCTCCCTGTGTCTAGTCTCCTCTCGTGTCTCCCTTCCTCCCTGTGTCTAGTCTCCCTCTCGTGTCTCCTTCCTCCTGTGTCTAGTCTCCCTCTCGTGTCTCCTTCCTCCCTGTGTCTAGTCTCCTCTCGTGTCTCCCTTCCTCCCTGTGTCTAGTCTCCTCTCGTGTCTCCCTTCCTCCTGTGTCTAGTCTCCCTCTCGTGTCTCCCTTCCTCCCTGTGTCTAGTCTCCCTCTCGTGTCTCCCTTCCTCCCTGTGTCTAGTCTCCCTCTCGTGTCTCCCTTCCTCCCTGTGTCTAGTCTCCCTCTCGTGTCTCCCTTCCTCCCTGTGTCTAGTCTCCCTCTCGTGTCTCCCTTCCTCCCTGTGTCTAGTCTCCCTCTCGTGTCTCCCTTCCTCCCTGCCTTTTTCCTTTATTCCATCCCTTTTTTTCTTCCGTTTCCTCCCCTTTTTCTTTCTCATTTTTCTCTTCGCCTCTCTCTCTCTCTCTCTCTCTCTCTCTCTCTCTCTCTCTCTCTCTCTCTCTCTCTCTCTCTCTCTCTCTCTCTCTCTCTCTCTCTCTCTCTCTCTCTCTCTCTCTCTCTCTCTCTCTCTCTCTCTCTCTCTCTCTCTTCCTTACTCTCGTCTTTCGTTACTCTATTGCACACTTCCTATATTTTCTTCTGTGTCTCCCTTCTCCTTTTGTTCGGTTTCCTTCTTCTATTTCTCTCTTTCTACCATTTCTTTTTTCCCCTTTACGTACGTCTTTGTCTGTCTGTCTGTCTGTCTGTCTCTGGTCGCAGCGGGAGGGGATGTACAGTGACGCAACAATGATGGTGTTTCGAGCTGTCAACAATTGAAGGAAAAAAAGTTATCAGCAAACGAACTTCGCATTTAACAAGGACTATCAGAGCCACTTCCTTCCCTTCACTACCAAGAACAGTTCAGCTGGGTCATTCCCCCTTCCTGTCAATCTCTCTCTCTCTCTTCTCTCACTCTTTCTTGCTTTCTTTATTCTTTCTTGCTTTCTTAGTCCTTTGTTTTATATCTTTTACTCCATCTTTTATTCTCTCTCTCTCTCTCTCTCTCTCTCTCTCTCTCTCTCTCTCTCTCTCTCTCTCTCTCTCTCTCTCTCTCTCTCTCTCTCTCTCTCTCTCTCTCTCTCTCTCTCTCTCTCTCTCTCTCTCTCGTCTTCCCCAGATATGTGTTTATTTATCTCAGTTTTCTTAACCTTCGAGTAGATAAAAGTGCCCTGAACGGATGCCGTCCCCGCTGGCACGATGATTATGACCGCTTCTTTGTGTCTGAAAGCGTGCATGGAAAACCCGCAAGTGTATGATAAGTAGAGTATGGCCAAATAAGGAGATGTGCAAGACGCAGGAAATGTAGAAATGTGTGTGTGTGTGTGTGTGTGTGTGTGTGTGTGTGTGTGTAGAGAGAGAGAAAAATGAAAAAAAGGACGTAGCTATTAGCATTATCCCCTGACTTCGACGAGGGCAAAATAGGAAGACTTATAAGGGACAGAGGGTGGGACACAGCGTGAGTGTGTGTGTGTGTGTGTGTGTGTGTGTGTGTGTGTGTGTGTGTGTGTGTAGGACAATGATAAACAGGACGCGTGATAAATCTAGCATGTGTTCGCTCACCTTCATAAAGGCAAATAGGGAGAGTTGTAATAGACAGAGGGTGGGGGATTGCGTCAGTGTGAGTGTGTATAGAGTAATGAGTCTTTGCCACTCCCTTCCCTCTGATCTCCCGGAAATACATTAGGAAATACATCAACGCCTCGGACCCTCTCCACCTCTCCTAGGCGTGGGTCTCTTATGGTATCTCGGGACCCCCAGTTTGTACTTATTGACCTCTTTCTGCTGTCTCTCGCCTGCTGGTTTTTCTTTCCTTTGATTTTCAAGGAAGGAAAAGAAAACAACAAAAATATCAGTTTCCGTAATGCGATAAAAAACAAGACGGGGGAGAATGGACGCGAGATAACGAAGACAATAAATAACAAAATAACAAAACAAAATAACAAAATATCAAAGCTACGAAACAAAACAAATAATAACAAAAAAATAACAAGAAAACAAAAAAGAACAAAAAAACGAAACAACGAAAAAATTAATAAATAAATAACAAATTAAAATAATAGAATAAAAAAAAGTATTCGGAGGGTGACTTGAATATATAAATAGGGAAGGTATACTCAACAACAACAACAACAACAACAACAACAACAACAATAACAATAACAATAACAATAACAACAACAACAATAACAACAACAACAACAACAACAACAACAATAACAATAATAACCAAAGTCAGTGTCCGCAGTGTGCTACAAACAACAGAGAGAGAGAGAGAGAGAGAGAGAGAGTCAAATCCCCCCCCCACACACACACATTCACACTCTTCTTTTTCTGCTTTCCACTTACGTATTTATTCACTTATCTATTCATATTATTCACTTATTTATTCCTGTTAAGTTTTCTACTTTTTTTTATTTTCTCCTCCGCTTCAATATTTGCCATGTTTTCTATCGTTCACTTATATTCTCTCTCTCTCTCTCTCTCTCTCTCTCTCTCTCTCTCTCATATCAGCTTCTTTTTTTTAGAGCAAAGGAGACAGCACAAGGGCACAAAAAAAGGAAACAACAATAAAAAAAGCCGCTACTCGCTGCTCCTGTAAAGAATCCGAAGAGGTGGCCGAAAGGGCAGTCAATTATGTGACTCTATTCCATTTCATTAACCCTCCAATTTATGGAGCCTTGCATGACTATATGCCGGGAAAAATAAACACGGGTGAAGGTAGCTTTTATTATTATTATTATTATTATTATTATTATTATTATTATTATTATTATTATTATTATTATTATTATTATTATTATTATTATTATTATTATTATTATTATTATTATTATTATTATTATTATTATTATTATTATTATTATTATTATTATTATTATTATTATTATTATTATAATTAGTAGTATTAGTAGTAATATGCTAACAGTAGTAGTAGTGTGTGAGTAGTAATAGTAGTGGCGGTAAGTAGTGGTAGTAGTATAATAACAGTGGCGGTGGTGATAGAGGGCGTGGTGGTGGTGGTGGTGATAGAGGTGGTGGTGGTGGTGGTGGTGGTGGTGATGGTGGTGGTGGAGGTCGTGGTGGTGGTGGTGGTGAGGATGGTGGTGGTGGTGATGGTGGTGGTGCTGGAGGTGGTGGTGGTGGTGTTGGCGGTGGTGGTGAGGGAGTTTGTGGTGGTGGTGGTGGTGTTGGTTGTGGTGGTGGGGGTGGTGGTGGTGTTGGTGATGGTGGTGGTGGTGGTGGTGGTGAGGGTGGTGATGGTGGTGAGGGTGGTGGTGGTGGTGAGGGTGGTGGTGGTGGGGGTGGGGGTGGTGGTGTGGTTGGTGGTGGTGGTGATGGTGGTGGTGATGGTGGTGGTGGTGGTGAAGGTCGTGGTGGTGGTGGAGGTCGTGGTGGTGGTGGTGGTGAGGATGGTGGTGGTGGTGATGGTGGTGGTGGTGGTGGTGGAGGTCGTGGTGGTGGTGGTGGTGAGGATGGTGGTGGTGGTGATGGTGGAGGTCGTGGTGGTGGTGGTGGTGGAGGTCGTGGTGGTGGAGGTCGTGGTGGTGGTGGTGGTGGTGGTGGTGGAGGTCGTGGTGGTGGTGATGGTGGTGGTGGTGGAGGTCGTGGTGGTGGTGGTGGAGGTCGTGGTGGTGGTGATGGTGGTGGTGGAGGTCGTGGTGGTGGTGGTGGAGGTCGTGGTGGTGGTGATGGTGGTGGTGGTGGTGGAGGTCGTGGTGGTGGAGGTCGTGGTGGTGGTGGTGGTGGTGGAGGTGGTGGTGGTGGTGGTGGTGGTGGTGGTGGTGATGGTGGTGGTGGTGGAGGTGGTGGTGGTGATGGTGGTGGTGGTGGTGGTGGTGGTGGTGATGGTGGTGGTGGTGGTGGTGGTGGTGGTGGAGGTGGTGGTGATGGTGGTGGTGGTGGTGGAGGTCGTGGTGGTGGAGGTCGTGGTGGTGGAGATGGTGGTGGAGGTCGTGGTGGTGGTGGGGGTGACGGTGGTGGTGGTGGTGGTGGTGGTGGTGGAGGTCGTGGTGGTGGTGGTGGTGGTGGAGGTCGTGGTGGTGGTGGTGGTGGAGGTGGTGGTGTTGTTGGTGGTGGTGGTGATAGAGTGCGTGGTGGTGGTGGTGGTGATAGAGGGCGTGGTGGTGGTGGTGGTGAGGATGGTGGTGGTGGTGGTGGAGGTGGTGGTGGAGGTGGTGGTGGTGATAGAGGGCGTGGTGGTGGTGGTGGTGAGGATGGTGGTGGTGGTGGTGGTGGTGGGGTGGGGGGGGCGGAGGAGGAAGGGAGAGACACAAATAAAAGAGAATAATGGAGGAAGAGAAAGACGAAAGGAAGAGAAGAAGAAAAAGAAGACAAAGGAAGAGAAAGACGAAAGGAAGAGAAGAAGAAAAAGAAGACAAAGGAAGAGAAAGGGAATGACAGTAAACACGATAACAAGGAGAAAAGGGAACGAAAAAAGGAATGAAGAAAATTACAAAAAAATAATGAAAATATTAGAGAGAGAGAGAGAGAGAGAGAGAGAGAGAGAGAGAGAGAGAGAGAGAGAGAGAGAGAGAGAGAGAGAGAGAGAGAGAGAGAGAGAGAGAGAGAGAGAGAGAGAGAGAGAGAGAGAGAGAGAGAGAGAGAACGATAACACGAAGAAAACTAGAAAGAGGAGGAGGAAGAGGAGGAGGAGGAGGAGGCAGATTCTTAAGATGACAAAAATACATGTGGAATAGAAAAAAATATTAAACAAATGGAGAAATATTGCCACCAGATTATTGCAGTGTGTTTCCGAGGCCGAGATATACTGTGTTAAGGGTTAGGGAGGGCAGGGAAGGGGAGGGAGGGAAGGCAAGGGAAGGGAAGGGATGGGTAAGGAAGGGAAGAGGAAGGAAAGTTGGGAAGGGATGAGGAAGGTAGGTTAGGATAGGGTAGGGATGGAAAGGGAAGGGAACGGAAGGGATGGGTAAGGAAAGGCAGAGAAGGGATGGCTAAGGATGTGAAGGGAAGGGAAGAGGAAGGAATGTTTTGGAAGAGAAGGTAAGGGAGGGTTAGGGGGAGGGAAGGGAAGGGAAGGAAATAGAATGGATGGGTAGGGAAGGGAAGAGAAGGGTAAGGAAGAGAAGGCAAGGGAAGGGAAGAGATGGGAAGGGAAGGGTAAGGAAGTAAAGGGAAGGGAAGGGTAAGAAAAAGAAGGTAAGGGAAGGGAAGAGATGGGAAGGGAAGGAAGGGGAAGGAAGAAGGGAAGGGAAGAGTAAGGAAGGGAAGGTAAGGAAGGAAGGAAGGAAGGGTAAGGAAGTAAAGGAAGGAAGGTAAGGAAGAGAAGGCAAGGGAAGGAAGAGATGGAAGGAAGGAAGGAAGGGAAGGAAGGAAGCAAAGGAAAGGAAGGGTAAGGAAGAGAAGGACGGGAAGGGTAAGTAAGAGAAGGGAAGGGAAGGAAGAGATGGGAAGGAAGGGTAAGGAAGAAGGGCAAGGGAAGGAAGGTAAGGAAGGAAGGAAGGAAGGAAGGAAGAAAGGAAGGAAGGGAAGGGAAAAGAAGGGAAGGAAGGGTAAGGAAGTAAGGAAGGGAAGGAAGGAAGAGAAGGCAAGGAAGGGAAGATGGAAGGGTAAGGAAGAAGGAAGGGAAGGAAGAGAAGGCAAGGAAGGAAGGGAAGGAGGTAAAGGACGGGAAGGGTAAGGAAGAGTTGGGAAGGAAAGGGAAAGGAAAGGAAGAGATGGGAAGGGAAGGGAAGGAAGTAAAGGGAAGGGAAGGGTAAGGAAGAAGGAAGAAGAAGGAAGGAAGAAGGCAAGGAAGGGAAGAAGGAAGGGAAGGGTAAGGAAGAAGGAAGGGAAGGTAAGGAAGAAGGCAAGGAAGGGAGAAGGGTAAGGAAGAGAAGGAAGGAAGGGTAAGGAAGAAAAGGAAGGAAGGGTAAGGAAGGAAGGAAGGGAAGGAAGGAAGGAAGGGTAAGGAAGTAAAGGGAAGGGAAGGGTAAGGAAAAGAAGGCAAGGGAAGAGATGGGAAGGGAAGGGTAAGGAATTAAGGGCAAGGGAAGGGTAAGGAATTAAAGGGAAGGGAAGGGTAAGGAAGGGCAAGGAAGGAAGGAAGGAAGGAAGTAAAGGAAGGGAAGGGAAGGAAGGAAAGGGAAGGAAGGGTAAGGAAGGAAGGGAAGGTGGGAAGGGTAAGGAAGAGAAGGAAGGAAGGGAAGGAAGGAAGAAGGGAAGGAAGGAAGGAAGGAAGGGTTAAAGGAAGGAAGGAAGGGTAAGGAAGAAGGAAGGAAGGGTAAGGAAGTAAAGGGAAGGAAGGGTAAGGAAGTAAAGGAAGGGAAGGGTAAGGAAGTAAAGGAAGGAAGGGTAAGGAAGTAAAGGAAGGAAGGGTAAGGAAATGAAGGAAGGGAAGGAAGGAAGGGAAGGGAAGGAAGGGTAAGGAAGGGAAGGAAGTAAAGGGAAGGGAAGGGTAAGGAAGCAAAGGAAGGAAGGTAAGGAACAAAGGAAGGAAGGGTAAGGAAGTAAAGGAAGGAAGGGTAAGGAAGTAAAGGAAGGGAAGGTAAGGAAGTAAAGGAAGGGAAGGGTAAGGAAGTAAAGGAAGGAAGGTAAGGAACAAGAGATGGAAGGAAGGCAACAAAGGGAAGGGAAGGGTAAGGAAGAGAATACAGGAAGGAAGAGATGAGAAGGGAATGGTAAGGAAGTAAAGGGAAGGGTAAGGAAGTAAAGGGAAGGGAAGGGTAAGGAAGTAAAGGGAAGGGAAGGGAAGGGTAAGGAAGTAAAGGGAAGGGAAAGGAAGGGTAAGGAAGTAAAGGGAAGGGAAGGGAAGGGTAAGGAAGTAAAGGGAAGGGAAGGGTAAGGAAGAGAAGGCAAGAAATGGGAGGGGAAGGGTAAAAAAGTAAAGGGAAGGGAAGGGTAAGGAAGAGAGGGCAAGGAAAGGGAGGAGATGGGAAGGGAAGGATAAGGAAGTAAAGGGAAGGGAAGGATAAGGAAGTAAAGGGAAGGGAAGGGTAAGGAAGTAAAGGGAAGGGAAGGGTAAGGAAGAGAAGGCAAGGAAAGGGAGGAGATGGGAAGGGAAGGATAAGGAAGTAAAGGGAAGGGAAGGGAAGGGAAGGGAAGAGGAAGGAAATTCTTTGTGGTTTAAATTTCTAAGGGTTTGAATTTATAAGTGTTTAAATTTGTATGAGTTAAAAATTCCCTGGGTTTAAATTCTCTGGGTTTAAATGTCAAAGGATTAAAGGAGGGAAGGGGAAGGAAGGGAAGGCAAAGGAAGGGATGGGCAATAAAGGGAAGAGAAAAGCTACCTTTGAAAATATCGGGTTCTAATGTTTTTTTTTTATTTTTTTTTTTAGGTTCATGGCACAAAAGAAGGGTCAGACCACCACCAGGGTCATAAAACAACCCCTGGAAATATCGGGCTCTAATGAGTGTTTTCAAAGGTTCATGGTACAGAAGAAGGGTCAGACTACCACCAGGGTCATAAAACTACCCCTGGAAATATCGGGTTCTAATGAGTGTTTTCAAAGGTTCATGGTACAGAAGAAGGGTCAGACTACCACCAGGGTCATAAAACTACCCCTGGAAATATTGGGTTCTAATGAGTGTTTTTTCAGGTTCATGGTACAGAAGAAGAGTCAGACTACCACCAGGGTCATAAAACTACCCCTGGAAATATCGGGTTCTAATGAGTGTTTTTTTCAGGTTCATGGTACAGAAGAAGGGTCAGATTACCACCAGGGTCATAAAACTACCCCTGGAAATATCGGGTTCTACGAATGTTTTTTTTAAGGTTCATGGTACAGAAGGGTCAAACCACCACCAGGGTCATAAAACTACCCCTGGAAATCCCCGCACCTCCTTGGAAAGCCTTGCCGTACACGTGTGCCTTGGGCGTTGTGGCCTTTACGAATATGAGCCATTTTCCCCCGCCAGTCCCCCATCCTCGCTCAAACAGTCACCCAGCGCTGCAGAATAGTGACCCTTCGCCGCTAAGGACATTAAGGCCAAAATGGTGAGCGCCCAAGGGTTTGCGGAATCGTAAGGCAATTTAGCTCTCGTGATATCGCCGTCGCCTTCCGGTGATAAAGCTTGTCTTGACGCGACCAAGGAGTGATAGTCAGAGATATGGCGCGCCTCTTTCCTATATACGACGCATTTCCTGTCCCCATGTACGGGTCCGCTGGGCAGGGCGCGGCATTTACACTGATAGATATTTTGCGCATACGTATTGCTCCTTAAAAAGGGGGCGCCACATTCCTAGGACGCATTCCTGACTTGTTAGGATCTGCTGTCGGGGCATTGATAACCATCTCGATAGTCTTTACTGGTGTAGTCTATAATGTTAAGAGGCTTTTGGATACAGATTGTTTCAAACTCATTTATTTTCCATCAGTGCATCCTTGCTGTTGTAGGGGTCTGCTGCATGGGGCGGGGCACTGGTCCTCATAGTCTATTCATCCTGCAAAACTAATTCTAGGGGCGAGGTCACACAACGGTCGTTTTGCTCGCCGTCTCCACTGTTTTGGGAATACAAACAATTATCGTCACCAGATTTTGTACACTTGAAAACACGTAAATATCCTGTACAGTTTTGTTCTCCCCACCATGCAAAGGACATTGCTAAATTAGAAGGTGTTCAACGTCGGGCAACAAAAATGATCCCTTCCTTGCGCAAAAAACCTCAGATGAGACGTTTCAAAAGAGAACATGTTAAAGGTGGAGAAGCTTTAACATGTTCTCTTTTGAGAAACGTCGCCTCGAAGGAAAACTGATCGGGTGTTCAAAAATACTTAATGGATTTACGAGCGTGGACAAATCAAAATTGTTTATAATCGATGACACTTTGCGAACGAAGAATAATGGCACAAAACTTAAATGTAGAAAAGTAAATTCAGACAACACCAAATTTTGTTTTCACCAACGTTATAGTTCCAGAATGGAATAAGCTCCCATCTTCAGTGGACCAGTGTAACACGATTGACTCCTTTAAAAACAAGCTCAACCGACCTTCCTTCAATCTAATATTTATATAAGTAAAAATGCAAAGTTTTGGAGCTATCCGATTAATAAAGAATCACTTAGGTTTAAGGACAGATAACCTAGTCTGGACCATAAGGTTTGTGTGGTCTAAATTTCTATGTAAATCAATGTAAATGTATGAAAACTTTTCTCTCTCTCTCTAACCCTTCCTCCTCCAGTACATTTGAAATGCCAGAATTTTATCTTGTCTATACTCCAACACGATCTCTGCGTGTAACGAAACACACGAGAAATTAATCCAGACAAGGAAAGGTTTGCCGGTGCCGGAGATCGAACCCGCGACCAGCGTAACGGGAGAGCCACTCCTTTACCAGTCGGCCAAAGAGGTACCCCACTGGCTAAGTGAGTTATAGGAGGCTCACCCATCAGGTTAGTCGTGTCACTACACGATGACTTTAACAGATAGGACATTTACAAGCAAGGTGGCTGGCAACTGCTTCGAATGCGTGTGCTGGTAGGGGGAGGGGAGGAAGGGGAGGGACGGTAGACGCCGGATTCTGGCGGGACAGTGTTGTGAAAGATTACATCACCTTGTGTAATTGTAGTCTGAGGGAGGGGGAGGGGGGAATTTGTTATGTTCTACAATATAGAGACAAATACAAGCCTTCCGATACTTAGAATTATAGATTGTGATTAATGATAGCTTTTTATAATTACTTACATACCTATGATGGACTTATAATGACTTATAATTCCTAATGTCTACTTATGACCACTTATAACTACTTGTAATCCCTTATAATTACTTATAATCACTTATAATAACTTAACCTATGTTTTTTTTCTTATATTCTAAGTTTTTCCTCCTCCCTACACATCCCGGCATTACACATTACGTCTCCTCCTCCTCCTCCTCCTTTAAAGGTGAGACGAAGAAGAAGAAGAAGAAGAAAAAGAAGAAGAAGAAGAAGAAGAAGAAAAAGAAAAAGAAGAAGAAGAGACGACAAAGAAAAAGAAAGAGAAGAAAGAGAAAATTGCTAGGAAAAAAAGTTACCACCCAATAAAGAGAAAAAACTCACAATAGTTCATCAAAGTTACCCTGAAAAAAACATAATCTGATGAGAACGGAAGCGAATAACAAGTAACAGAGAGAGAGAGAGAGAGAGAGAGAGAGAGAGAGAGAGAGAGAGAGAGAGAGAGAGAGAGAGAGAGAGAGAGAGAGAGAGAGAGAGAGAGAGAGAGAGAGAGAGAGAGAGAGAGAGAGAGAGAGAGAGAGAGAGAGAGAGAGAGAAAACGGACGAACAGACTCAGAACAACCGTAGACTATAACAAAAACCAATGACTACGTGCAGCACTAAAATTAAAGTTCTCTCAGCAAAGGACAAGTTGGGGGCACACACACACACACACACACACACACACACACACACACACACACACACTACAGCTGCGCATGTCCTCGGTGCTCACCTCCGTCATCCTGGACCTGGAGGGTGTGACGTGCCTACAAAGGCGAAGACGAGGAAGCATCGCCAAGGAAGGAAGGAAATGAATGGAAAATAAAGGTCAACACGCACCAGAAAGTGACTGATAGATACAGACAGAAAAACAGAGAAACAGAAAGATAAGTAAATAAATAAACAAATATAAACTTAAAAAAGGAAATCGACTGGAAGGAAATGGTGTGTGTGTGTGTGTGTGTGTGTGTGTGTGTGTGTGTGTGTGTGTGTGTGTGTGTGTGTGTGTGTGTGTGTGTGTGTGTGTGTGTGTGTTCGCTCATGTGCTGAAAGATTTCGCAGGAGTAAGGTTGTTGTTGTCCGGTGAGGTGTCATTTGTCATCGACGTATCCTAAGACAACCCATCAACATTGCGCATGCGCGGGCTTTGTTTACAAACAGAGGGTGGACGAATTAATGAATTAAGACACAGTACCGTGTCTTTTGTCGATTGCCTATTGTGATCCGTCCCTCCTAAGTTTATCTATTATTTTTTAAAGTAAATGATGACGTATGTTTTGAATTTGAAAATTGCTTGATATATGAAAGTTTCTTCCTCCACCCCTTGTATGTCAGTAAATGTGATAAAAGAGATAACCTGCACCCCTTGTATGTCGGTAAATGTGATAATTGAACAATTGCTCCCCAGACCGCTCTGGTGGGGCGATTCTTCTGTTGGGCAGAGTTAGTACACTTCAGTTGGGCAGAGTTGGGGTGCACCTTCAGTTGGGCAGAGTTGGGGTACAATTCTTCAGTTGGGCAGAGTTAGTACACCTTCAGTTGGGCAGAGTTAGGGTACAATTCTTCAGTTGGGCAGAGTTGGGGTACAATTCTTCAGTTGGGCAGAGTTAGTACAATTCTTCAGTTGGGCAGAGTTGGGGTACAATTCTTCAGTTGGGCAGAGTTGGGGTACACCTTCAGTTGGGCAGAGTTGGGGGGCAATTCTTCAGTTGGGCAGGGTTGGGGGTACACCTTCAGTTGGGCAGAGTTGAGGGTACAATTCTTCAGGTGGGCAGAGTTGGGGTGCAATTCTTCAGTTGGGCAGAGTTGGGGTAATTCTTCAGTTGGGCAGAGTTGGGGCAATTCTTCAGTTGGGCAGAGTTGGGGTACACCTTCAGTTGGGCAGAGTTAGTACACCTTCAGTTGGGCAGAGTTGGGGGTACACCTTCAGTTGGGCAGAGTTGGGGTACACCTTCAGTTGGGCAGAGTTGGGGGTACATTTCTTCAGTTGGGCAGAGTTGGGGTACAATTCTTCAGTTGGGCAGAGTTAGGGGCACACCTTCAGTTGGGCAGAGTTGGGGTGCACCTTCAGTTGGGCAGAGTTGGGGGCACCCTTCAGCTGGGCAGAGTTGAGGTACAATTCTTCAGTTGGGCAGAGTTGGGGGTAAAATTCTTCAGCTGGGCAGAGTTGGGGGTGCACCTTCAGTTGGGCAGAGTTGGGGGCACCCTTCAGCTGGGCAGAGTTGTTGGGGCACTTCAGTTGGGCAGAGTTGGGGTACACTTCAGTTGGGCAGAGTTAGTACACCTTCAGTTGGGCAGAGTTGGGGTACAATTCTTCAGTTGGGCAGAGCTAGTACAATTCTTCAGTTGGGCAGAGTTGGGGTACACCTTCAGTTGGGCAGAGTTGGGGGTACACCTTCAGTTGGGCAGAGTTGGGGGCACCTTCAGTTGGGCAGAGTTGGGGTACACCTTCAGTTGGGCAGAGTTGGAGGCACCTTCAGTTGGGCAGAGTTGGGGGCACTCTTCAGTTGGGCAGAGTTAGTACACCCTTCAGCTGGGCAGAGTTAGTACAATTCTTCACTTAGGCAGAGTTGGGGCACTTCAGTTGGGCAGGGTTGGGGTGCAATTCTTCAGTTGGGCAGAGTTGGGGTACACTTCAGTTGGTACAGTTGGGGGTGCAGTTCTTCAGTTGGGCAGAGTTGGGGCACACCTTCAGTTGGGGAGAGAGAGTGCACCTTCAGTTGGCAGAGTTGGGGGGTACACCTTCAGTCGGGCAGAGTTGGGGTGCAATTCTTCAGTTGGGCAGAGCTGGGGTACACCTTCAGTTGGCAGAGTTGGGGTGCACCTTCAGTTGGGCAGAGTTGGGGTGCAATTCTTCAGTTGGGCAGAGTTGGGGTGCAATTCTTCAGCTGGGCAGAGTTGGGGTGCACCTTCAGTAGGGCAGAGTTGGGGTGCAAGTCTTCAGTTGGGCAGAGTTAGTGCAATTCTTCAGTTGGAAAGAGTTGGGGCATTTCTTCAGTTGGGCAGAGTTGGGGGCACCTTCAGTTGGGCAGAGTTAGTGCACCTTCAGTTGGGCAGAGTTGGGGGCACCTTCAGTTGGGCAGAGTTGGGGTGCAATTCTTCAGTTGGGCAGAGTTGGGGGCACCATCAGCTGGGCAGAGTTGGGGCACCTTCAGTGCAGAATTAGGGGCACCTTCAGTTAGGCAGAGTTGGGGGCACTTAGTTGTGCAGAATTGGGGCAATTCTTTAGTTGGGCAGAGTTAGGGGCAATTCTTCAGTTGTGCAGAATTGGGGCACTTCAGTTGGGCAGAGTTGGGGCAATTCCAGTTGGGCAGAGTTGGGGTGCACCTTCAGTTGGGCAGAGTTGGGGGCAATTTTTCAGTTGGGCAGAGTTGGGGTACACCTTCAGTTGGGCAGAGCTGAGGGGCACCTTCAGTTGGGCAGAGTTGGGGGCACCTTCAGTTGGGCAGAGTTGGGGAGTGCAGTTCTTCAGTTGGGCAGAGTTGGGGTACAATTCTTCAGTTGGGCAGAGTTGGGGTGCACCTTCAGCTGGGCAGAGTTGGGGTGCAATTCTTCTGTTGGGCAGAGTTGGGGGTGCAGTTCTTCAGTTGGGCAGAGTCTGGGGCACAATCTTCAGTTGGGCAGAGTTAGTGCACCTTCAGTTGGGCAGAGTTGGGGTGCACCTTCAGTTGGGCAGAGTTGGGGTGCACCTTCAGTTGGGCAGAGTTGGGGGTACACCTTCAGTTGGGCAGAGTTGGGGTACAATTTCAGTTGGGCAGAGTTGGGGTGCACCTTCTGTTGGGCAGAGTTAGGGGTGCTATTCTTCAGTTGGGCAGAATTGGGGTACACCTTCAGTTGGGCAGAGTTGGGGGTGCACTTCAGTTGGGCAGAGTTGAGGTACACTTCTTCAGTTGGGCAGAGTTGGGGTACAATTCTTCAGTTGGGCAGAGTTGGGGGTACAATTCTTCAGTTGGGCAGAGTTGGGGGTACAATTCTTCAGTTGGGCAGGGTTGGGGGTACAATTCTTCAGTTGGGCAGAGTTGGGGGTACAATTCTTCAGTAGGCCAGAGTTGAGGGGTACAATTCTTCAGTTGGGCAGAGTTGGGGGTACAATTCTTCAGTTGGGCAGAGTTGGGGGGTGCAATTTTTCAGTTGGCAGAGTTGGGGTGCACCTTCATTTGGGCAGAGTTAGTGCACCTTCAGTTGGGCAGAGTTGGGGTACAATTCTTCAGTTGGTAGAGTTGGGGGTGCAATTCTTTAGTTGGGCAGAGTTGGGGTACAATTCTTCAGTTGGGCAGAGTTGGGGTGCAATTCTTCAGTTGGCAGAGTTGGGGATGCAATTCTTCAGTCGGGCAGAGTTGGGGTGCAATTCTTCAGTTGGCAGAGTTGGGGATGCAATTCTTCAGTCGGGCAGAGTTGGGGTGCAATTCTTCAGTTGGGCAGAGTTGAGAGTTGGGGGTACAATTCTTCAGTTGGCAGAGTTGGGGGTGCAATTCTTCAGTTGGGCAGAGTTAGTGCACCTTCAGCTGGGCAGAGTTGGGGTGCACCTTCAGTTGGGCAGAGTTGGGGCAATTCTTCAGTTGGGCAGAGTTGGGGTGCACCTTCAGTTGGGCAGAGTTGGGGCACCTTCAGCTGGGCAGAGTTGGGGTGCAATTCTTCAGTTGGGCATAGTTGGGGTGCACTTCAGTTGGGCAGAGTTGGGGCAATTCTTCAGTTGGGCAGAGTTGGGGGCACCTTCAGTTGGGCAGAGTTGAGGGTGCAATTCTTCAGTTGGGCAGAGTTGGGGTGCACCTTCAGTTGGGCAGAGTTGGGGTGCAATTCTTCAGTTGGGCAGAGTTAGTGCACCTTCAGTTGGGCAGAGTTGGGGTGCACCTTCAGTTGGGAAGAGTTGGGGGTGCAATTCTTCAGTTGGGCAGAGTTGGGATGCACTTCAGTTGGGCAGAGTTGGGGTTGAAATTCTTAAGTTGGGCAGTGTTGGGGTGCAATTCTTCAGTTGGGCAGAGTTGGGGCACCTTCAGCTGGGCAGAGTTGGGGGTTCAGTTCTTCAGTGGGGCAGTGTTGGGGTGCACCCTTCAGTTGGGCAGAGTTGGGGCCACCTTCAGTTGGGCAGAGTTGGGGGCACTTCAGTTGGGCAGAGTTAGGTGCAATTCTTCAGTTGGGCAGAGTTAGTGCACTTCAGTTGGGCAGAGTTGGGGGCACCTTCAGTTGGGCAGAGTTGGGGTGCAATTCTTCAGTTGGGCAGAGTTGGGGTGCACCTTCAGTTGGGCAGAGTTGGGGCAATTCTTCAGTTGTGCAGAATTGGGGCAATTCTTCAGTTGGGCAGAGTTGGGGGCAATTCTTCAGTTGTGCAGAATTGGGGCACCTTCAGTTGGGCAGAGTTGGGGTGCACCTTCAGTTGGGCAGAGTTGGGGCACTTCAGTTGGGCAGAGTTGGGGTACACCTTCAGTTGGGCAGAGTTAAAGTACCTTCAGTTGGGCAGAGTTGGGGTACACCTTCTGTTGGGCAGAGTTGGGGGTACAGTCTTCAGTTGGGCAGAGTTGGGGGTACAATTCTTCAGTTGGGCAGAGCTGGGGTGCACCTTCAGTTGGGCAGAGTTAGTGCAATTCTTCTGTTGGGCATAGTTGGGGGTGCAGTTCTTCAGTTTGGCAGAGTTAGTACAATTCTTCAGTTGGGCAGAGTTGGGGGCACCTTCAGTTGGGCAGAGTTGGGGTGCAATTCTTCAGTTGGGCAGGTTTGGGGTGCAATTTCTCAGTTGGGCAGAGTTGGGGTACACCTTCAGTTGGGCAGAGTTAGTACACCTTCAGTTGGGCAGAGTTGGGGGTGCAATTCTTCTGTTGGGCAGAGTTGGGGGTGCACCTTTAGTTGGGCAGAGTTAGTGCAGTTCTTCAGCTGGGCAGAGTTGGGGGTGCAATTCTTCAGTTGGGCAGAGTTGGGGTACAATTCTTCAGTTGGGCAGAGTTGGGGTACAATTCTTCAGTTGGGCAGAGCTGGGGGTACAATTCTTCAGTTGGGCAGAGTTGGGGGTACAATTCTTCAGTTGGGCAGAGTTGGGGGTACAATTCTTCAGTTGGGCAGAGTTGGGGGTGCAATTCTTCAGTTGGGCAGAGTTAGTGCACCATTCAGTTGGGCAGAGTTGGGGGTGCAACCTTCAGTTGGGCAGAGTTGGGGTGCAATTCTTCAGTTGGGCAGAGTTGGGGGTGCAATTCTTCAGTTGGGCAGAGTTCGGGGTTGCAATTCTTCAGTTGGGCAGAGTTAGTACACCTTCAGTTGGGCAGAGTTGGGGGTACACCTTCAGTTGGGCAGAGTTGGGGTGCAATTCTTCTGTTGAGCAGAGTTGGGGGTGCAGTCTTCAGTTGGGCAGAGTTAGTACAATTCTTCAGTTGGGCAGAGTTGGGGTGCAATTCTTCAGTTGGGCAGAGTTAGTACACCTTCAGTTGGGCAGAGTTGGGGGTACAATTCTTCAGTTGGGCAGAGTTGGGGGTGCAATTCTTCTGTTGGGCAGAGTTAGGGGGTGCTATTCTTCAGTTGGGCAGAATTGGGGGTACAATTCTTCAGCTGGGCAGAGTTGGGGGTACTGTAACGGTGTAAGGCTTGGTTGCGTGGAGCTCAGACAGGGTCTTGGTGGGCGAACAGGGAAGTGAGGGAAACACTCGCTGCCTTAGGTGAAATGTATTCTAAACCTAAAGATACAGGAACGTTGGAGAGAGAGCCGAGACAATAGGTCTGTGTCAGTCGAGCTCTCAGGATCGAGTGAGTTAGAGACTTGGAAAATAATGAAATTACAATCGGTCACGTAAGTCAAAGTGACCCCTAAGGTTGATGAAATGCTTTGTACACATACCGAGACGCTCGTCCGATAAACACTGACATGTGACATTCCTACAATGGTAGCGTGATCTATCTGCCGCGGGTATTTTCCACTGTTACATGCATTCCTAATCCATGGTAATATATAATGATAATAATAATACACTGATATAATTACAACTACTATAACACTGCTCGGTCACCTACCATTGATCGCGACCTCGCGACATTAAAAAAATCTAACTAGTAGTTGACCATACATAGTATGATCTTGTTGAGCAGACTGCTTATGGCACAAGTACATTAAAACAATGGCTATGCAAGAATATTCGTGTAGTAATGATATAAAATAATGAGAGGTAACACCAGCGTGTGTGATATAATTCAGGTCAGGTCTTCAGTTGGGCAGAGTTGGGGGGCAATTCTTCAGTTGATGACAGTATTACAGCGGGCGGCCAAAACCTCACCGGTAGACCTGACATCAGGGGATGAAAACCTCAGCAGTTGACCTGACCTCACCTTAACATTTTTTACTAACCTGACACAACTTGTGATCAGTTTTAGCACCATTGGGTTCATGTATTGAGTCTGTAGTTCGACATGGCCCGTGACACATTCAAGTCTGTCGTGCTCCCTCTGCTGACTGCATGAGGATCCTTTGCCTGCGATCAATTGGTTTAAACAACATCGACTTTTAAGAAATTAAGTGAAGTGTGGCAATTGTGGCAATGCGATGAACTAGACTAAACATGCCAAGTGTAAGGATGGTTATGCGTGGAGATGCCAAACGAAAGGCCGTGTTAAGTACAAATAGACAACAGCGATAAGGACTGGATCATTTTTTGCTAATTCCAGTTTCACTTCAGACCTGGATCCGTGCATTGTATCTATGCATGGAGTGAACGCATTGGCGAAAAACAAGCATCCCGTCAAACAGGTGTTTCAGAGAAAACTATGGTCGACTGCTACAGTTTTTTTCGAGAAGTGTGCAGCAGATACCTTCAGACCAACCCCATCAAGCTTGGCGGTCCTGGGGCAGTGGTGGAAGTGGATGAGTCCTGCTTTTCTCATAAGCCCAAGCATCATCGGGGTCGAGGACCACACACCTCTGTGTGGGTGTTTGGCATGGTCGACACCAGCACATCACCAGCGGTCGGCTACTTGGAAATCGTGGACGCAAGAGATGCTGCTACCCTTCTCCCTGTCATCACACAGTGGTGCAACCATCATTCATTCTGATGGATGGAGGGCACACCACAACATCCAGGGCCAGGGATTTGTGCACAGGACGGTCAACCATTCTCTGAACTTTGTTGATCCTCAAACTGGGGTTCACACTCAAACAATTGAGTCATATTGGAACAAACACAAGACCCACATCAAGACGATGAGGGGCTGCAGGCGAGACTTCCTTCACTCATATCTGCAGGAATTTATGTGGCGCGACCGATTTTTTACCAATGCCTTTGAACATCTGTGTATTCATATTTCCACTCAATGCCCTATGTGAAAAATGCAAAAAATAAAGTGCTCCACATATGCTGTGTATTCGCACACCCATTTAGTATACATGTACATAATCATAAAACTATTAGTTATAAATAATGCGATATATAGAATATAAGATTATGCATAATAAATGTCATAAACCAAAAATAATATATTAATTTCCGATATTTCTAGTTAGGGTCGATTCTTGAGTTGATCCAAATACAGTACAGTGCAAAGGGAATAGGAGGGTATTGAGGAGAGAAAGAAGGATCGGAATGAACATAGGAAAGCTGAGATCATGAATTCTGCGGGGAGGAGGAAAAGGGGAGGGACAGAGGAGAGGGAGAGGGAGAAGAGAGGGAAAGGGGAGGGACAGAGGAGAGGGAGAGGGAGAAGGGAGGGAAAGGGGAGGGACAGAGGAGGGGGAGATGGAGTTGGGAGGGCACGGGGAGACACAGCGGCGAGGGAGAGGGAGAGGGGCGGGACCGGGGAGGGACAGAGGAGAGGGAGAGGGAGAAAGAGGGAGAGAGGGAGGGACAGAGGAGAGAGGGAGAAGGAGGTAAAGGGGAGGGACAGAGGAGAGGGAGAGGGAGAAGGGGAGGAAAGGGGAGGGACAGAGGAGAGGGAACACAAAGGAACACAAAGGAAGAACAAACAACAGCAGACCTGCTGGTCCTTACGAGGTTGTTTGTGACAAGCTACACTAACTAACTAATCAAAGGTGGAAGATGAAGGACAGCAAAGGCGAAGGCTCCTGGCCCACCCCCCCAACCCCCCACCCAAAGCTGGCAGGAAAAAGAACCATGCAGCATGGAAAAACTGCATGGAATTTATGTAGGAAAGAGGAAAGAACTACCATTACTGCTACCACTAACCGGGCAATAAAAGCGGACAAGGACACCAGTATCCGAAAGAACTTAACGTTATTACGACAATGAGTAATATCTTAGTTGCTGGTTGGATTCAAAACACTTGTCTAATCTATTCTTGAAGGCCGTAACTGTTGCACTATCAACGACATCACAAGTAGAGAGTTCCAAACATTAACAACTCGATTGAAGAAGAAGTGTTTAGCTTCGTGCGACGAGAATCTTTTACCACTTATCTTCAAATTGTGATTTCTTCTTGTTCTATTTGATCGATCAATTGTAAAGTAATCTTCCGCATTAATATCACTGAATCCTTTGAACATTTTAAACACTTCTATTAGATCGCCTCGCATTCTTCGTTTTGATAGGCTGAATAAATTTACTTCTTTAAGCCTTTGTTCATATGACAAATTTCTCAACCTAGGAATCATCTTTGTTACTCTTCGTTGGACCCGTTCCAACTTTTCTATGTCTTTTCTGTAGTAGGGAGACCAAAACTGTACACAGTACTCTAGACGGGGTCGAACCAACGAATTATACAGTTTTAATATTACTTTTTCCGATTTATTATTAAAGATTCGTCCGATGAAGCCAACCAATTTGTTTGCAGTTTTAACTACCTCTGAACAATGCTGACCGGGCTTTAAATCGCTTGATATAGTGATTCCAAGATCCTTTTCTTTACTTACTGCAGAAAGTTGTTGGCCATTCATTACGTACCGAACGCGATTGTTATTTTTTCCGATGTGCAACACTTTACATTTCTCAACGTTAAATTTCATTTGCCATTGATTGGCCCAACGTGCAAGTCGATCTATATCTGATTGTAAAGCTTCTTCGTCGAGTATCGCAGTTACTTTACTAGCAATTTTTGTGTCATCAGCAAATTTTGATACTTTGCAAATGAGCCCATCATCGATATCATTAACATAAATTAAGAAGAGCATGGGGCCAAGCACTGATCCTTGAGGTACGCCGCTTTTGACATCGAGCCAGTTAGATGTAACACCGTTTAGAACTACTCTCTGTTTCCGCTCAGAGAGCCAGTCCGCAAGCCAATTGTGAATGTTACCTGAGATACCGTGCGCCAGTAGTTTGCTGAGCAATCGTTGGTGGGGGACCTTATCAAATGCCTTTTGAAAATCCAGATATATGATATCTTCTGATCTGCTTTCATCGAACACCTCAAAATTTTAGTGAAAAAAAGTAAGTTAGTCAAACACGAACGTTTACTACGGAAGCCATGTTGCGAATTATTTATTATATTATTTTCTTCGAAGAATTTCACCATATTGTCGCGAATGATAGTCTCCATTAACTTACAAACAATAGATGTCAGGCTAATTGGTCGATAGTTTCCTGGATGAGACTTGTCCCCCTTTTTGAAAATTGGTGTGACATTTGCAAGTTTCCAGTCCGACGGAACTTTTCCAGCTGTTTAAGATTTATTGAATATGATGGAGAGCGGTTTACAAATTTGATGTTTGATGTCTTTTAAGACCCTAGGGGTAATTTTGTCTGGACCAGGAGCTTTGCTTACTTTAATCTTTTCAATTGTGCGTAAAATGTCACTTTCTACGATGAGCACGCCACTTAACATCTTTTCGGTCCTTCTAACCTCCGGCGGTTGAGGTGATAAACAATCTTCGTCGGTAAATACGGATGCGAAAAAGTTATTTAGGATTGTAGCCATTTCATTTTCATCGTTCGTGTGGTTACCATTTTCATTAGCAAGCGGTCCGATACCACAAGTGAGTGACTTTTTATTATTTACATAGCTGAAAAATTCTTTAGGATTAGATTTACTTGTTTCCGCTATATATTCTTCAAGATTTTTCTTGCTTCGTTTTATTAATTTCTTGGTTTCGCGGCGAATTCTGTCCAACTCTAGTTTGTCAGCCTCGCTCTGAGATGATATGTACCTACTGTATACGCGTTTTTTAAGAGATAGGATATTTTGAATTTCGTTATTCCACCATTTGGGTTTCTTCTTAGAAGCTGAACGTCTGTTACGATAGGGTACGCATATGCTTATGGCATTGTTCAATATTGTGGTGAAGGCCCCCCAAGATTTATCAATATCTGTTTCCGCCGTGATTTCAGTCCAGTCAGAATTATTTTGAATTGATCGGAGTCTTACGAAATTCGCTCTCTGATAATCAGGCACCTTTTCTTTACTAGGAGTTACTTTACTTTCTTTCATAATGATGCTGAATGTGATTGTTCGGTGATCGCTAGAACTAAAAACTGGACCAACATTTACTTCGTTAACTAGATCAGCTGTCGTTGAAAAGATAAGGTCAAGTATATTATTTTCCCGAGTCGGTTCTTGAACGTGTTGATGTAAATCACTTTCTAGTAAATTTGTGTACAGGTCGAGCCCTGTATGACAGTTCAACGGTTCACCCCATCTTTTCACTGGCAAGTTAAAGTCCCCAACAATT
The DNA here is from genome assembly GCF_024679095.1 of Eriocheir sinensis. Classification (NCBI taxonomy): domain Eukaryota; kingdom Metazoa; phylum Arthropoda; class Malacostraca; order Decapoda; family Varunidae; genus Eriocheir; species Eriocheir sinensis. The sequence goes on from NC_066528.1 coordinate 7,635,377, forward strand.
ACTGCCTCGCAACTGCTATTTGTTTCTAATAATAATTCACTTAATGCGTGGTCGATATCAAGAGTCTGCCTTGGCGGTCTGTAGATAAGTCCAATTACTATTTTACGAGATTTATTTTTAATTTCAATGAAGACCGTGTCTACATTGGTTATAATATCTGTTTTCACGGATACTGGATGGAGAGAGTTGTGGATATAAAAGATAACGCCTCCACCCTGTCTGTTCTCTCTTTCATGACTAAAAATGGTATAACCCGGTAATCTATATTCCGCAATGAAATCTCTATTTGAAGTGTCTATCCAAGATTCTGTGACTCCGATGATGTGATAATGATTTGTAGCTGCGAGGACTTCTAAGTCTTCAAATTTGTTACGTAGGCTACGAGCGTTTACATAGCAAGCTTTAATGTGATTCGAGTCGGGAGTTTTGCGGGTTGAGTGCACCCTTACGGTGGAGCTGCTGGTGTTCTCGCCTCCGCGTTTTTTGGCTTTCGAAGAGCCACTTGGTCACAGAGCAGCCTCCCGAAACGGGCTGCTCCAACAGGGTTTAAGTGAATGCCATCAGGAAGGAACAAGTCTGAGTCGTAGTAAAAATTGTTCCACAAGTTAGCGAACTGGACGTTTTCTTGTGAGCAAAGGGACTGAAGTCTGTTGTTTGTGCTGAAGGCCGGTATTTCTCAAGCAGTTCCTCAGAAAGGGTTGTCTTTACGTCATTTGTCCCCGCGTGAATGACAGAGGGTGTTTCGGTCGGCATTTCTCGTGACATCATCGCACGCTGCGGTGATGTCCTCCAGTCTGGCACCTGGATAGCAGTAACGTTTTCTGCGGCCGTTTGATGAACGACCACAGAACTCAACCAGCTGGCCACGCACCATGGAGTCCCCAACTAGGCGAGTCTCGAACTCATCCTCCATGGTGTCTGCCAGCACCTGGAGCCTGTTGAAGGTAGTGGGGGTCAGTAAATCCTTGGTTGCCTGCTTCGGTTTGGCTCCATTCCTTACAGGTTGGAGCCCGACATCCTGTGAAGCAGGAAGAGAAGCGTTAAGTGGGGCAGGCTGGAAGTTGTCCTGTGAGGCAGGTTGGGAGTTAGCCTGTGAAGCAGGCTGGGGGTTAGCCTGTGAGGCAGGCTGGGGGTCAGCCTGTGAGGCAGGCTGGCGGTTGTTCTGTGAGGCAGGCCGGTGGTTAGCCTGTGAGGCAGGCTGGGGGTTAGCCTGTGAGGCAGGCTGGGGGTTAGCCTCTGAGGCAGGCTGGGGGTTATCCTGTGGGGCAGGCTGGGAGTCAACCTGTGAGGCAGGTAACACGTCCTCCCGTGAAGCAGGAGGGTCGTCTGGAGAGGGCACAATCTCAGTGGAGGGCCTCTCCACCATCGATGGTGGAGTCACTGCCACATTAGTTAAAACAAATTTCTTTTCAAGATCATTGTGCTTGACTTTCCATTCACTCACAGCCTTCTGAAGATGTAATCTTTGAACGCAGAGGCGGCAAGTTTTACTCAGCTGGAAGAACTGAGCTGCAAAACGTCCGGGACAGACGTCACACTTAAGGTTCGAAGGCATTGTTAGAAATTTAAGCGAGTTAACATTTTGGACAAATATTAAAAGCGCTTTCGAAATAACTTAAATTGTGACCATAAATTGAATTGTATAAAAATTGTGCATGGAAAATAGATACTGCTGTGTTAGATGCCTCCAACACTGGGAGTTCGCTCCCACAGGGTCTTGAAAACGCTTCAAAGACCAATCGCTTGTCCTGAGCCTCGGTCACGAGAGAGACTTTCACAACCCGGCGCTTTTCAGCTATTGTCCTCGAAGTTTTGTCCCATAGCACGGGGCCGGCGTAGTCACACAGAGCAGAGCTGGCAAGGGAGGAGAGGAACCAGCAATTCGTTCCCACTTTCCGAAACGTCTAACCCAACTCTGCGACCCTTTCGAGGCCTGGCCAGTGGCACCTGTCACCAGGTGTTCTCCACCAACTCTAGAGAGTATCAGACGCCCTTCCTGAGAGACCAAAAGACTGAAATATTCCTTGAGTATAAGAAAAACCCTCAGAAACTCCACCTAGAAGCCGGGAGGTACAACCTCAAATGGCCCACGGAAGATATCTCTTTCAGGAGAAAACAAGAACCAGCTGTTATGCAGAATAGAGATGGGAGTACCGTCGATAGAGGGGACGGACGGCGAGCTCACCCCGACAACTGGTTCCCAGGGAGGCTTTTTATTGTACAGGCGTCCACCGTGATCTACACCGCAGGCCTAAATAATTAGGCACGGTCCAGCTGACTAGGACCCTGAACTCCAGCCATTGTCTCATAAAGAGATCCTCTGCCTGCAGTCCAATCCACCACTGCTGCTGCCCAGAGGCTTCACCGTGACCCTGGCACGGGAGACAGATCAGGTATTACACCTTGTCCAAGGGTGACCTGAGACTATGCAGGGCAGGGACGTCTAGTTCCCTGAGGTGAAACACCACCATACCGGGACAGCGGGACAGAGGAGGGTGAGAGGGAGAAGGGAGG
>NC_066528.1:7645390-7665390 GCF_024679095.1 Eriocheir sinensis
GGGGAGATATGGGAGCACAACAGCCTCTTTGTTTCAACACCCATCTCTTCCCTCTCGCTCTCTCTCTCTCTCTCCCTTCTCTCTCAAACTTCTTTCTCTCTCTCTCCTCTCATACTTTTCAGTTTTTTCCTCCTTCTCTTGTGTACTTCCTTCTTTCCTCTCTCTCTCTCTCTCTCTCTCTCTCTCTCTCTCTCTCTCTCTCTCTCTCTCTCTCTCTCTCTCTCTCTCTCTCTCTCTCTCTCTCTCTCTCTCATGAGAAACCCACATACATATATAAGTGGTTGCGCAAACACCCCAGGTTAACTCTATTTACATGGGGAAAAATACCATTACAATTGTAGTACATTTCAGGCCATTACATGTGTGTGTGTGTGTGTGTGTGTGTGTGTGTGTGTGTGTGTGTGTGTGTGTGTGCAAGGGGATGTGGAAGTCAGACGGTTATATTTTGAAATGACGAGAGGGAGAGAGAGAGAGAGAGAGAGAGAGAGAGAGAGAGAGAGAGAGGTTATATTTCTTGATGGGCAATGCAAAAGCTCCATTACTCTCTCTCTCCCTCTCTCTCTCTCTCTCTCACGCGGCCGTCCTTGCCCCTCCATCCCTCCTTGCCTTCACCCCCCTCCTCTTTCTCCTCCACCTCCTCCTCCTCTTCCTCCTCCTCCTCCTCCTCCTCTTCATCACCTCCTTGGTTCTGCTTCCCTAGGCACACGCAACACCACCATCACCACCACCACCAACAACACCAACACCACCATCACCAACAACAACAACAACACCACCATCACCACCACCAACAACAACAACACCATCACCACCAACAACAACAACACCATCATCACCACCACCAACAACACCAACAACAACACCACCATCACCACCACCACCCTTCACAACACATCTATACACTCCCCCTTCTCTCCCTTATCTTCATTATCTTTTTCTTCTTCTCCTTCTCCTATTCACTATTCCTTCTTCTTCATCCTTCTCCATCTACGATTTCCTTCTTATAAATTTCCTTAGTCCTCTTTCTCTTTCTTTTCCTCTTTCTTCATGCAGTTCTCAGGTGTTGAAGTGCTCCGTGGCGCAATGGTTAGCACATTCGACTCACACCCGAGAGGTTCTGGGTTCGATCCCCGAGAGGAAGAGCCAAAAGATGGGGGATCTCCTTCTACCCGTGACTCTACCCCGCTAGCTTTCTGTTGCCTGCTCTTTCATGTTTTTTCCTCTTTTTTTTCCTTCTCCCTCTCCTCTTTATCTTTCAACACTCCTACGTCCTTCTCTTCCTTCCTCCTCTTCTTTCTTCCATGCTTTCTCTCCTTTCATGTTTCCTCCTCTTCTTTTCCATCATACACCAACGCCCCCAACAGAAAACACACGCAGACACCGGACTACTGTGCCTCGAAGCACTGAAGTCAAGAAGGACATTTCTGTCCTATACACCAACGCGCGGAGCTTAATACCCAAACGGGATGAGTTACTTGCCTACGTTGACGTAGAAAGTCCGGACGTGATTGCCATCACCGAAACGTGGGCCACCTCTGACCACCTAATGACCGAATTCTCAATTCCAGGATACGAGAGCTTCTACAAAAACAGACTTCACAAGAAAGGAGGTGTTATCTGTTACGTCAAGAACAAATACCCTGCCGTGGAAGTAACCAAAGGAGACTCAGAGAAATATGACACAGTATATGTTGAACTGGAGACTAGCAAGCACAACAAAATAACGATTGGAACCGTTTACAGACCTCCAAAGCAACAAGAAGCGGACGACGAAGCGCTGTACGAAGAAATCCACACCGTAACGCAAAACAAACAATCAGTCATTATCGGGGACTTTAACTGTGCCAACACTGACTGGACCACGATGATTGGAGATCGGGAGGGTAACAGATTGCTCGAAATGTTAGAAGACACTTTTCTTACTCAGATTGTTACCCAACCGACGAGGGAAAATAACATATTAGACCTAGTACTCGTGAGTGATTCAGATCTCACACGTGAATGTCAAGTAGGCGAAAAGCTGGATGGTTGCGACCATCGCCTAATTCGCCTAAAGATCAGAACAGACCATGAACTCACCGAAAACACGTCCAAGATTCCAGACTACAAAAGAGCCAATTTTAATTTCGCTCGTGAGCTGCTAACCCAGGGAACTTGGGAACCCATGACCTACACTCCTGTGGACGGAGCGTGGAATGGCTTCAAGAACAAACTCCTGGAGGTAGAGAGAACAACTGTTCCCATGAAGACAAGGAGAACAAATAATCCCACAAGCCCACCATGGATGGCTACCCAGGTTCGACGGGCGATTAATTTAAAGAAGAGAAAATACAACTCGCTCAAAGAAAACGGCACTGACGAGGCACGCGAACAATACCATCAAAGCCTCAGAGCTTGCAGAACACTCATTCGCCAGCGTAAACGCGACTATGAAAAGCAAATTGCACGCGAAGCCAAGTCCAACCCGAAAAAGTTCTTCACGTATATAAGAACCAAAAAGAAGACAAAAAGCAATATCGGTCCCTTAAAAGATGAAAGTGACGTACTAACACAGGACAGTAGACAAATGGTCGAAATCCTAAACAGAAACTTCGCGTCTGTGTTCACGGTCGAGAATACCCAGTCCGTACCCGAGAGCCCTACCCCACCGATGGAAATCACTCCCCTAGAAATTGGCACAATCGAAGAACGGGATGTGAAGAAGTACCTAGACAAACTCGAGACAAACAAGTCCACCGGACCCGACGACTTGTCACCCAGGCTGCTCAAGGAACTCAAGCAGCAAATCCTCAAGCCACTCACCACCATCTACAATCTGTCACTACAACAAAACAAAGTCCCAAAAGACTGGAAACAAGCGAATGTAACTCCGATCTACAAAAGGGAGACAAAAGTGTGGCCCTAATCTACAGACCAATCAGCCTGACCTCTGTGGCGGGAAAATCCTCGAGAAGATCATCAGAGACAAACTCGTTAGGTTCCTTGAAGACAACAACATCATTTCCGATGCTCAGCACGGTTTCAGGAACAAGCGCTCATGCTTAACCAATTTATTGGACTTCTTCCAAGGTATCTATGAAAACTGGGATAATCATATCCCCAGCGATGTTATATATCTAGACTTTCAGAAAGCCTTTGACAAAGTGCCACACGAAAGACTCCTCAAGAAACTCAAGTCGGCGGGATTAGGCGGCAATCTGACAGCGTGGATCAAGGACTGGCTCACTGGAAGAAAACAACGAGTTGTACTCAACGGACAGGCCTCCGAGTGGCTACCGGTCACAAGTGGAGTGCCACAGGGGTCAGTGCTGGGACCCATACTTTTCATCATATATATCAACGACCTAGAACTAGGATTGAAATCCAATCTTTCAAAATTTGCCGACGACACAAAGGTGGGTGGGAAGGCCGTCACAACGGCAGACTGCGAAATTATCCAGAGAGACCTGGACCAGATCACTCGGTGGTCAGAAAAATGGCAGATGTCCTTCAACACTGCCAAATGTAAAGTAATGCATATCGGATCCAGAAACAGCAACCACACATACCACATGGGTGGCGAACCACTACATGTTGTGCAAGAGGAAAGAGACCTCGGGGTCACCATCAGCAGTGACTTGAAACAAATAAAACACTGCAAGTCCGCCTGTAAGAAAGCCAATACAATGCTTGGGTTCATATCGAGGAACTTCGAATACAAGACGCCGGTAGTTATGTTATCCTTGTACAATTCGCTGGTAAGGCCCCACCTGGAATACGCCGTGCAATTCTGGTCTCCTAATTACAGGAAAGACATTGAATTACTTGAGAGAGTACAGCGCCGCGCCACGAAGATGATACCATCACTGAGGACGAAGCCCTATGAAGAGCGACTCGAGCGACTCAACCTCTTCACGTTGGAAAAGAGACGCCTGCGGGGAGACATGATACAAGTCTTTAAGTACCTGAACAAGCTCAGCAACGTTGATCACTCCAAACTCTTCACGCTACAAACCAACCTGAGAACAAGAAACAACGAAAAAACAATTCAAGCAAGGCGATGCAATACCGACATCGGCAGGAGTTATTTCTCGAATAGAGTTGTTCGCCACTGGAACAGCCTTCCTGCAGAAGTGGTTAGCGCAGAGACCATCAACTCCTTCAAGAAACGCATTGATCGCCACTTTGCTGCATCGGGAGTGAACTGAACGTTCCCAAGAGTAGATACACAAGTGCTTTAATCCTTCCCTGCAAGCCACTCCTATGGCAAACGGATTGATTGAATCACTGAACGCAGGCAGCCTAGTAATGAGCCAACAGGCTTTCTGCTGCCTGCTAGTCCATGTTTCCATGTTTTCCTCTTCCTTCCTCTTTCATGTTTCCTCCTCCTCTTCATTCTCTTCCTTCCCTCCCAACTGTTTTTCTCTCTCCTATTCCTCTTTCTCTCTCGATACTCTTCCTTCCTCCCCCTTCTTCCTCCTCCTCTTCCTTTCTTCTTTCTTGACTCCTTTTTCCTCTTCCTGCTCCCCTTTCTCTCTCAGTACTCCTACCTCCTTCACCTTCTTCCTCCTCCTCTCCCTTCTTCAATGTTTCCTCCTCTTCTTCCTTTACTTCATTATTCCCCTTCCTACTCTTCTTACTCTCTCAACACTCCCACCTCCTCTACTTCCTCCTTTTCTTCCCTCTTCTCCTTCCTCCTCCTCCATTCTTCCCGTCTCTCCTCATTCAAAGTCATGTATAATACAACCTAAGCTGCCTCGTCACTTCCTCCTCCCTTTCCTCCTCCTCCTCCTCTTCCTAATTCCTGCTGGGTCTTTCCTCACCTCCCTATCTCCTCCTCCTCCTCTCCCACTAAACAACCATTGCCTAGTCTCGTGAACCCTTTTAGTTAACATATATACCTAAACACAGTAAGCTCTGATCCCAAGACTAACAATGGGGCAACAGGTTCCAGTCCTCCTACTCCGTCCCCTGAGGCACTCCATGTTTTTGTAACTTTGCTCTCATCTCTCCCACTTATACATTGTTTTTTTGGTGAAGGGGAAGATGAAGTAAATGTAAGGAGGGTAACTATAGGTTGGCTGTTTGCTGGTTAAGTTTTATAAGGAGTCAGGCTACCAGAGGGATTCTAGTGTTTTTTATGTCTACTAAAACTGTACTGTGATAGGAGGAGGAGGAGGAGGAGGAGGAAACATGGAAATGCAGGCAACAGAAAGCCTATTGGCTAAATACGAGGTTGTCGCTTTTGGTGATTTAATCTGCTCGACAGCCACTTGGGGCCCGGGGAGCAGATGAAAGCACCTCGATATTGAGGACCAGATGAAACACCTCGATATTGAGGACCAGATGAAAGCACCTCGATACTGAGGAGCAGATTAAAGCACCTCGATATTGAGAAGCAGATGAAAGCACCTCGATATTGAGAAGCAGATGAAAACACCTCGATATTGAGAAGCAGATGAAAGCACCTCGATATTGAGGACCAAATGAAAGCACCTCGATATTGAGGACCAGATGAAAGCACCTCGATATTGAGGAGCAGATTAAAGCACCTCGATATTGAGGAGCAGATGAAAGCACCTCGATATTGAGGAGCAGATGAAACACCTCGATATTGAGGAGCAGATGAAAGCACCTCGATATTGAGGACCATATGAAAGCACCTCGATATTGAGGACCATATGAAAGCACCTCGATATTGAGGACCATATGAAAGCACCTCGATATTGAGGACCATATGAAAGCACCTCGATATTGAGGACCATATGAAAGCACCTCGATATTGAGGAGCAGATGAAAGCACCTCGATATTGAGAAGCAGATGAAAACACCTCGATATTGAGAAGCAGATGAAAGCACCTCGATATTGAGAAGCAGATGAAAACACCTCGATATTGAGAAGCAGATGAAAGCACCTCGATATTGAGAAGCAGATGAAAGCACCTCGATATTGAGGAGCAGATGAAAGCACCTCGATATTGAGGACCATATGAAAGCACCTCGATATTGAGGACCAGATGAAAGCACCTCGATATTGAGGACCAGATGAAAGCACCTCGATATTGAGGACCAAATGAAAGCACCTCGATATTGAGAAGCAGATGAAAGCACCTCGATATTGAGAAGCAGATGAAAGCACCTCGATATTGAGGAGCAGATGAAAGCACCTCGATATTGAGGACCATATGAAAGCACCTCGATATTGAGGACCAGATGAAAGCACCTCGATATTGAGGACCAGATGAAAGCACCTCGATATTGAGGACCAAATGAAAGCACCTCGATATTGAGAAGCAGATGAAAGCACCTCGATATTGAGGACCAGATGAAAGCACCTCGATATTGAGGACCAGATGAAAGCACCTCGATATTGAGGAGCAGATGAAAGCACCTCGATATTGAGGAGCAGATGAAAGCACCTCGATATTGAGGAGCAGATGAAAGCACCTCGATATTGAGGAGCAGATGAAAGCACCTCGATATTGAGGAGCAGATGAAAGCACCTCGATATTGAGGACCAGATGAAAGCACCTCGATATTGAGGAGCAGATGAAAGCACCTTGATATTGAGGAGCAGATGAAAGCACCTCGATATTGAGGAGCAGATGAAAGCACCTCGATATTGAGGAGCAGATGAAAGCACCTCGATATTGAGGAGCAGATGAAAGCACCTCAATATTCAGTTTACTCCCGACGCAGCGAAGTGACGGTCGGAGGAGAAGGAGGAAGAGTGATAGTAAGAGAACGAGGATCATGAAGGATGACGAAGAAAAAGAAGAAGATAAAAATAAAGAAAGAAGGAAAAGGCAGAAAAATAAATAAGTTGGTGAAAAAATAAAGGTAGAGAAAAAAAAACGGTGCAGAGAGAGAGAGAGAGAGAGAGAGAGAGAGAGAGAGAGAGAGAGAGAGAGAGAGAGAGAGAGAGAGAGAGAGATTCATCCATTATACACTCACCACCACGTAACATCATCATCACCCCTACAATCACCACCAGTGTAATAGTGGTGGTGGTGGAGGTGGTGGTGATGATAGTGGTAGTGATGGTGGTGATACTGAATGTGACTGGCAAAAACTACATTCTCTCTCTCTCTCTCTCTCTCTCTCTCTCTCTCTCTCTCTCTCTCTCCCAGCGTGAGGGAGAGTCATAAAAGGGTAATCCCTGTCTAAATACAAGCGTCAGATTTCATTAATATTTTAACACAGTTTTCCCTCACCCAAACTTTCTCTCAGGAAACACAAACAGAAAATGGTAATTCTAAGGGACATTTCAATATTTTTGCCTCATACGCCCCCTTGAGTTTAAAAGTCTACAACCGTATGATAAATTACATAAAGGTGATAAACGAGAAACTATATGGATAAAAAGTAATGGGGATTATTGAAGAGAGGGTATATAGCCTTTTCCTTTCGAGTCGCCGACTACTTATTTCTGGACAAAGTATGTTTTTTTTCTTCTTGTGGAGATAGTATTTTTTTTTCCAGAAATTACTAACTAATTGAGTTTTCAATGCCTGTGTGTGTGTACCCGCCGCCGCCCCGCCACACACCGCATACCGAATAAATACCAGCCTAGCCTAACAACCTTCCGTAATCTACCTAACAGGGGGGGAGGTAGCTTCGCCACTCTCGGCCCCTTTCACGGGGAGGTTTCGCCCCCCACGACCCAGTGACGGGGGAGCTTCTCCCCCTCGAGCCTCCCTTCTATTGTCCGGAAGTCATTTCTTGCTGCACTGCATTCAGTCAGGGACCAAAAAAATAATCCATATTGTTAGTATTAATTTCGCAAAAAGGTGGCAACCCTCTCTTCAATATTACTCAACATGAATTGATAAATGATAAAAGAATAAATAAATTTTTCTCAACTCCTATGACTTTTTTGCTTCTAAATAACTAACTTCTGGTTTTAGTAATTACCATATTTAGCTTACTTAATGATGTATTGATTAAATGATTGATGGTTCATTGTTCTAACGTACACACCAAATAAGGGAGGAACACGCCATCCCAACCCCCAGGCAATACATGGTGTGATTTGCAGCAATACAAGAAACATGTGTACAATATTCATATCGCTATGCAGTGGAGGAAATGATAAGAAATGTGATGAAAACGTGAAAATGTGTTAAAATAGCGTGTTGGTGGCCGAAGAGAAGGGGAGGAAGGGGGGATTTGAACTATCATTAGGCTAACCAGCAATAGCCTAGCCATCCTCTATTAAACTCCTATGTCCCTCTTCTTGGCTCCCTCCTATCCCTTACATCCCACCCAAGGCCTCTTCGACTAGATATTGTTATAGATGAAAACCGTGAAAATGAGGAGGAGGAGGAGGAGGAGGAATTTGAACAAGCATTAGGCTAACCGGAAAAGATCACTGATAAAAAGGAAACAACAATAGAGATAATACAAGGAAGGAGTGTGGCGGCCATGAGAGAGATAGAGAGAGAGAGAGAGAGAGATGAAGCACGTGTCTCGAACCCCTCTCTCTCTCTCTCTCTCTAAACAGTACTGAAATGACTCCTACCATCTCACTTTGACGCTCTGAAAAGGTGATACAAGGTAGGAATGTGGCAGCCATGAGAGAGAGAGAGAGAGAGAGAGAGAGAGAGAGAGAGAGATGAAGCACGTGTTTCGAACCACTCTCTCTCTCTCTCTCTCTCTCTCTAAACAGTACATAAATAAGATAAGATAAGATATTTATTTTGTCATATTGTCATACAAAAACACTGTTGCATACAACACGAAATTCTTTATGGCTAGGAGCTCCATGGAGAAAAATATGAATAAAACAGTAAACTTAATATACTAGATCATGGGTTCTTAACCTCTCCATGATCCCAGACCCCCATTGGATTGCTCAGTATGGTCACATACCCCTTCGCTTGACTGCTGATATCATCATCACCTAACTCTGACGGCGCCTACAGCTCAACAATCATTCATATTCAAAACAGTGAAGAATTGCGAGACGTTCGTGACAGGGTTGCCAAATATTTTGGGGGTCTAGAGGGCATCATAGGTTCATGAGGTGTGAGGAGGGTGGCGAGCGAAGCGAGCATGCGCAGGTGGTGGAGCAGTTTTTGAAAAATAAGCAGTTTTAGGGGGATTTTGAGGCCGGTATAGAAATTATTGTGGGGCTATAGCCCCCACCCACCCTAGTCCCCCAAGAAATTACGGCCCTGTCCCCATATTTAGAACCACACTTAATTGCTTTCCAAATATTATAATATATATTCAAGAGAAAGAAATGTAATACAACTGAGTATTAATCAATTTTAGTAACAAAATAACACAAATTATAAATATTGAATAGCAGTGCTAGTTCTAATGTATCATTCTAACCATTATTGATAAATCAAATATATCTTAATATTCAAAGATTGAGTCCCATACCCCCAGCATTTGGTTCCCATACCCCTGAGGGGTATGAATACCCCCGGTTAAGAACCTCTGGACTAGATCATAGTTAATCACAGAACGTTGATTCAAGATTATGTTCGTAAGTGGTTAAAAAGGGAGATACTTTTAGGAACAAATGATTTTCTATACCTATCTGTGCGTTGGGTGGGCACACTTAGTCTTCTTCCTGACCTTAAGGATACATACTGACTGTGCAGGGGATGGCTTGCATCTTTCATTATCTTTCTACCTGCTTCATCACACCTTCCTGATAGAGTCTGTCTATTGCTTTGGTTTCTGCAAATACTTCCTTTGCCTTCTTAACAATACTTCCTAGCTTGTTTTTATCTTTACATGTTACCTTTCCATACCAGGCAGTGATTGAAAAGTTTACTATAGACTCAATGGTTGACTTATAAAAGAGACTAAGTATTCTTTTATCTACTTGCACATTGTTTAAAATTCGTAAAAAGTGGAGTCTTTGGTTACATTTTTTAGTTACCATGTCAGTATTACAACTTCCATTTAGTTGATTGTCTATCATATAGCCCAGGTATTTGTACCGGCTAACTCTCTCTATATTTTCATCCTCAATTATAATGGGGTCCGGTATGTTTTGATTTTTTTCCTAAAATCAATTATCATCTCTTTTTGTCTTCTTAACATTTAGTTCTAAAAAATTAATTTTGCCCCATTCAATAAAATCATTAACCTGTGCCAAATAGCCTCTAGAATCATCATTGCTGATTTTTCCAATTATTACTGTGTCATCAGCGTACTTTATTAAGGTGCACTGATTGTACCGGCTCCTACAGTCATCTGTGTAAAGACTGAACAAGACGGGGGACATAACACACCCCTGGGGGGCCCCCGTGTTGGTGACAATTACGCTGGATTTAACATGACCTAGCGTAGTGTACTGTGGTCTCTGAGTTAAGAAGCTGAAAATCCACTTCAATATATAACAGTTCACATCCATCCCAAGCAATTTATTTAACAAAATGTGGGGTTGGATTGTATTGAAGGCAGAGCTGAAGTCTATATACAGTATTCTGGCTTGAGAATTTGGTTTGTCTATGTGTTTGCTAACATCATTTAATAGTCAGACTTGCATCCTGGACACTCCTATTCTTACAGTATGCAAACTGCAGTGGGTCTCGAATTGTTTCTACACTGTCACACAAATATGTTTTCAGTATATTTTCCAGGCATTTCACTATATTTGAAGTTAGGACTACAGGTCTAAAGTCATTAAGCACTTTAAGGAAGGAGATTTTTGCAATGGGCTTTATTTCTGACTCCTTCCACTTATACGGCACCACCCCTTGGGCTATGGGCTGGAAAAGTGTCTGTAGCACTGGTGCAAGTTGTTCAGCACAGTATTGGAGTGCTTTGGCTGGCACCCCGTCAGGCCCCGTGGCCTTGTTAGTTCGTTCACGCCTCAGGGACTGCACCACACACTCCTGTGTTATAATAATTCCTTCATCTGTTCTGGATCGAATTTGTGACATCACGTTATCGCACTAATCACTAAAGTCAAGTCTTTCAAACCTTGCGAAAAACAAATTCATCTATTAACATATGATGTTTTGTTTTCTGGAATAGTTTGCTTTTTTGTTGTTGTATCAAGGTTTTTTTTTTATCCCTTCCATGCGTCTTTCACGCTATTTAAAAAAAAAAGATCCAATCTCTTTTTTTTTTAACTTTTTGGACTCTTTCTTTTTTTGTTAATTGTTTCTGAACTGATTTTCGTTGAATGTTATCACCATTTTGCATCAGTCTTCGTTTTTCATGGAGCATCGTTTTTAGTTCTTTGTTAACCCATGGTTTGTTGTTTGGGTAGACCTTTATTTTCTTAGGAGGCACTAACATATCAAAACAGAAGTGGAAGTACGAGTTAAAAATCTCCAAGTTTGTGTTGATATCCATCCCGTTTTCTATAAGGCCAGACCAGTCCTCCTACCATATCACTTTGGGGCTCCGGGCTGTCACCTCCATACCTCCGGCCTTTGTGTCCCGCCTCAGTCTCCGTAACTTTGGATTAATTCAAGCATCAGTCAGCACAACGTGACGCCACCACCTGCACGCCCGCCCTCACTGACCAACACTCCGACACTGACTCAACACCTGCACGCCCGCCCTCACTGACCAACATTCCGACACTGACTCAACACCTGCACGCCCGCCCTCACTGACCAACACTCCGACACTGACTCACACCTGCACGCCCGCCCTCACTGACCAACACTCCGACACTGACTCACACCTGCACGCCCACCCTCACTGACCAACACTCCGACACTGACTCACACCTGCACGCCCGCCCTCACTGACCAACACTCCGACACTGACTCACACCTGCACGCCCACCCTCACTGACCAACACTCCGACACTGATTCAACACCTGCACCCCCGCCCTCACTGACCAACACTCCGACACTGACTCAAACCTGCACGCCCACCCTCACTGACCAACACTCCGACACTGACTCACACCTGCACGCCCGCCCTCACTGACCAACACTCCGACACTGACTCACACCTGCACGCCCACCCTCACTGACCAACACTCCGACACTGACTCAACACCTGCACGCCCACCCTCACTGACCAACACTCCGACACTGACTCACACCTGCACGCCCACCCTCACTGACCAACACTCCGACACTGACTCTACACCTGCACGCCCGCCCTCACTGACCAACACTCCAACACTGACTCAACACCTGCACGCCCACCCTCACAGACCAACACCTGACACTGACTCACACCTGCACGCCCGCCCTCACTGACCAACACTCCGACACTGACTCAACACCTGCACGCCCACCCTCACTGACCAACACCTGACACTGACTCACACCTGCACGCCCACCCTCACTGACCAACACTCCGACACTGACTCTACACCTGCACGCCCGCCCTCACTGACCAACACTCCAACACTGACTCAACACCTGCACGCCCACCCTCACAGACCAACACTCCGACACTGACTCACACCTGCACGCCCACCCTCACAGACCAACACTCCGACACTGACTCACACCTGCACGCCCGCCCTCACTGACCAACACTCCGACACTGACTCACACCTGCACGCCCGCCCTCACTGACCAACACTCCGACACTGACTCAACACCTGCACGCCCGCCCTCACTGACCAACACACCGACACTGACTCACACCTGCACGCCCGCCCTCACTGACCAACACCTGACACTGACTCAACACCTGCACGCCCACCCTCACTGACCAACACCTGACACTGACACACACCTGCACGCCCACCCTCACTGACCAACACTCCGACACTGACTCACACCTGCACGCCCACACTCACTGACCAACACTCCGACACTGACTCAACACCCGCACGCCCACACTCACTGACCAACACTCCGACACTGACTCAACACCCGCACGCCCACCCTCACAGACCAACACTCCGACACTGACTCACACCTGCACGCCCGCCCTCACTGACCAACACTCCGACACTGACTCAACACCCGCACGCCCACCCTCACTGACCAACACTCCGACACTGACTCAACACCTGCACGCCCACCCTCACTGACCAACACTCCGACACTGACTCAACACCCGCACGCCCACCCTCATTGACCAACACTCCGACACTGACTCGACACCTGCGTCACCAGATTGTCGTACTCAGCCTCTTATGTTTTCCGATTTCCGACCCAAAAACTGTCTCCTCCACTCCAATGACTACATTTATTTATAGTTACCGGTGAAAGGTTTAATTATTAGTGTCTTTTCGCTATAGTTAAGTGTCCAGAAACGGTAAAGACAATGGTGGATACGATAATCTGGCAACCCTGCAGTCATTACCGCCATTGTAACTCCCAGTGGGAAATTTGAAAACGTAACATTTGGCAACAAAAAGTATTATTTCGGATCTCTGATCAGGCGTTTGAAAAGTAAGAAATACGGTAATCATGGGCGTTTTAGAAATGTTTTAGGAATCTTGGTTTAACGTTTCCACTAGAAAAAGAACATCTATATAATCAAAGGTTTTAACACTAAGCATAATTCAAAGGCTCTTCGTCTCATCAGCTCTCCTCCTCATACTGATAGTCTTCTACCTCTTAAATTCCGCCGCCACGTTCCCTCTCTTTCTATCTTCTATCGATATTTTCATGCTGACTGCTCTTCTGAACTTGCTACCTGCATGCCTCCCCCCCTCCCGCGTTCCCGCTGCATACGACTTTCTACTCATGCTCATCCCTATACTGTCCAAACCCCTTATGCAAGAGTCAACCAGCATCTTCACTCTTTCATCCCTCATGCTGGTAAACTCTGGAACAATCTTCCTTCATCTGCATTTCCTCCTGCCTACGACTTGAACTCTTTCAAGAGGAGGGTATCAGGACACCTCTCCTCCTGAAATTGACCTCTCTTTTTGGACACTCCTTTGACTTCTATTTAGGAGCAGTAAGTAGCAGGCTTTTTTTTTTATATATTTTCCTTTATGCCCTTGAACTGTCTCCTTAGCTGTAAAAAAAAGTATCGTTATTTGTCTGGGGGCGGCAGGCTTAGGGCAGATACCGGGAAATATAATGTGCTGAGTACGACAATCTGGTAACGTTGTGCCTCACGCCGTAGCCAGTAGAAGTACCGTACATCATTATAAAACGGATTGTGTGTGCTTGAAAGTTTACTGAACATAATAATACAATGTTTAGCGTCTCTGTTGCCCCGCACTGCTCGCGTGCGTCGAGAAACTTTCCTGTGATGACAACTTCCGTCCGAGAGGTGCCAGAGTGCCAACACCAGAATGTATTGACCATTTTTACTGAGTAGTTTTAAAGTTCGAGTATGCCACGAAAATCATATCCTGTATCACAAATGTTATCTACATTAATAAGTTATATCTACATTTATAATTCGTATTATTTTTCTCCATTATGATTTATCTATTAATTTTTCACTTTTTTAACGTGAAAGTGTGTTTATTCTTCCCCTTCAAACAAAATCTGAAATGCAAAGGAAATCTGACAATCCCAGGCCGGTGCTACCAGACGCTTCCGCCACTCACGTCAACCATTTCCAGAGGCCGTGAAGGAGATCGATCGGGTTTTCATGGGCGTTTATTTCACGTTCATGGCACAGAATGGTCCGGCGAGCCCTGGGCGGATCTGTACTGACCACTTTGGGGACGCCTGTAAACAATGAGCCACAAGCAGTCTTCATACCAGCTGACATGACCACGTGGAACAGGCGTGTAAGTGATGATACACAGGGAGCATTTTCTGTGTGTGTGTGTGTGTGTGTGTGTGTGTGTGTGTGTGTGTGTGTTGGCATTTTATAATCATGGAGTATATCCGGCGTCCATATCGGCTCCCTCACCGTCACACCAATAGACACACGGAGGCACCAGAGACACAAAGGCCTGGGGTGTCTTGGGGTAATGACGGGGCGTGTGGCTGTGGCGGCGGTGCTCCTGCTGCGTCTTGGAGGCACCCACGGCACCAGGGACTGTGAGGATCTTCATGGAGTGGTGGTCGTCAGTGAAGGAGGGAAGGAGACAATTTGTGAGGAGAGACGAGAAACAGGAAGATATAGTGAGTCGACAACAGTGTACGTGAAGCCGGGAGATGACTTCAAGGGAGTTAGTCTTGAAGTAACACAAACATTACGATCTTATGTACAATATCGTCAAGTAGCTTGGTTTGGCCTTGACAAGTGTTACAGCGACAACAAGTGGATCAAACTGAAGGTGGATGTGGAAAACACGGGTCAAGGGAGTATATTGAACCTAATTCTGCATTTCACCCTAAACATTGAAGGATACAGAGGAAGATGCATGAGGCAAACAGCTCGGATCAAACACATTACTGGCCTTAGTATTGTGGCTCACGGCTCTTCCAGCTGGACAAGCACAGCCGAAGAAACGGGCGGCAGATGTCACGGTCCGGAAGAATTCACGAACCTGCAGAACCCAAACACCTGCACGGATCCGCCCGACCCTATCACCACCACCACCACATCAACACCATCACCTTCAGCTACCACCACCACCACCACTACCACAACAACACCACCACCTCCAGCTACCACCACCACCACCACCACCACCACAACCATCACAACAACAACAGCACCTCCAGGTACCACCACCCCCACCATAACAACAACAACAACAGGAAATTTAGGTACCTCAATCATCACCACCATCATCACCACCATCACCAGCACCATCACCAACACCACAACAACACCTCAACGTACCAACTCTGTGTGTGCTCAGCGCATCACAGAGGTGATTGTCTCTGGAATGAAGGCATACATTCCTCGTTCTTTCTCTACTCCTCACGCTAAAAAGCCTTGGTTTAATCACGCTTGTTCTCGTGCTGTCAATGATAGAGAGGTAGCTCACAAAAGGTACCAGACCCTTCAAGCTAATGCTAATTATGAACGTTACATTTCTGCCCGAAATCGTGCCAGATCTATTCTCAGACTAACCAAAAATTCTTTCATTAATAGAAAATGTCAAAACCTTGCTTTCTCTAACTCTTCCCGTGACTTCTGGCATCTAGCCAAAAACATCTCCTCCAACTTCACTTCTTCATCTTTCCCTCCACTCCTCAGTCCTGACGGCAACACTGCCGCCTCATCTATCTCTAAGGCTGATCTCTTCTCTCAAACTTTTTCTAAAAACTCCACTCTGGACGATTCTGGGCATATTCCTCGTACTCCTCCCCCCCCTGAATCCTTTATGCCTGTTATAAAGATTCTTCAAAATGATGTTTTCTATGCCCTCTCTGGCCTCAATCCTCAGAAGGCTTATGGACCTGATGGAGTGCCTCCTATTGTCCTTAAAAACTGTGCCTCCGTGCTGTCACCCTGCCTGGTCAAACTCTTTCGCCTCTACCTGTCAACATCTACCTTTCCTTCTTGCTGGAAGTATGCCTTCATACAGCCTGTATCCAAGAAGGGTGACCGCTCCAATCCCTCAAACTACCGTCCTAAAGCTTTACTTTCTTGTCTATCTAAAGCTTTTGAATCAATCCTTAACCGGAAGATTCAAAAGCACCTTTCCACTTCTGACCTTCTATCTGATCGCCAGTATGGGTTCCGCAAGGGGTGTTCTACTGGTGATCTCCTAGCCTTCTTAACTGACTCTTGGTCATCCTCTCTTAGCCGTTTCGGTGAAACTTTTGCTATTGCGCTGGACATATCAAAAGCTTTTGATAGGGTCTGGCACAAATCTTTGCTTTCTAAACTACCCTCCTACGGTTTCTATCCTTCTCTCTGTACCTTTATCTCCAGTTTCCTTTCTGACCGTTCTATTTCTGCCGTGGTAGACGGTCACTGTTCTTCCCCTAAATCTATTAACAGTGGTGTCCCACAGGGTTCTGTCCTATCTCCCACTCTTTTTCTGTTGTTCATTGATGATCTTCTTTCCAAAACGAGCTGTCCTATCCATTCCTACGCCGATGATTTCACTCTGCATTACTCAACTTCTTTTAATAGAAGACCCACCCTTCAGGAACTTAACGACTCAAGGCTGGAGGCTGCAGAACGCTTAGCCTCAGACCTTACTATTATTTCCGATTGGGGCAAGAAGAACCTGGTGTCCTTCAACGCCTCAAAAACACAGTTTCTCCACCTATCCACTCGACACAATCTTCCAAACAACTATCCCCTATTCTTTGACAACACCCAGCTATCACCTTCCTCAACACTAAACATCCTCGGTCTATCCTTAACTCAAAATCTCAACTGGAAACTTCATATCTCATCTCATACTAAATCAGCTTCCTCGAGGCTGGGCGTTCTGTACCGTCTCCGCCAGTTCTTCTCCCCTGCACAGTTGCTGTCCATATACAGGGGCCTTGTCCGCCCTCGTATGGAGTATGCATCTCATGTGTGGGGGGGCGCCAGTCACACAGCTCTTCTGGACAGAGTGGAGGCTAAGGCTCTTCGTCTCACCAGCTCTCCTCCTCATACTGATAGTCTTCTACCTCTTAAATTCCGCCGCAATGTTGCCTCTCTTTCTATCTTCTATCGATATTTCCACGCTGACTGCTCTTCTGAACTTGCTAACTGCATGCCTCCCCCTCTCCCGCGGCCCCGCTGCACTCGACTTTCTGCTCATGCTCATCCCTATACTGTCCAAACCCCTTATGCAAGAGTTAACCAGCATCTTCACTCTTTCATCCCTCACGCTGGTAAACTCTGGAACAATCTTCGTTCATCTGTATTTCCTCCTGCCTACGACTTGAACTCTTTCAAGAGGAGGGTATCAGGACACCTCTGCTCCCGTATTTGATCTTCCTTTCGGCCACCTCTTTTGTTTCTTTTTTAGGATCAGCGAGTAGCGGGCTTTTTTTTTTATTATTGTTTTCTTTTTTTGTGTGCCCTTGAGCTGCCTCCTTTGTTGTAAAAAAAACACAAAAAAAACCACCACTACCATCATCACCACCACCACAACAACAACACCAAATCAAGGTACTACAACCACAATATCCACTACCATCATCACCACCACCACCACAACAACAACCCCTAAAGGTACCAACACCACAACACCACAACCATCACCACCACCACCACAACAACAACACCTCAAGGCACTACCACCACAACACCCTCCACAACCCATGCCACCACAGCCCCTCCAGGTGTTCCTCTTACAACCTCTTCCTCCACCCTGACAACCACAGCCACACCATGTCCACATCTTCGCCGCCACAAGGAAAGGTCACACGGTCTCTCTCCTCTTCGACAGTGGTGATAGCGGTGCCGATAGCGGTGGTGGTGGCGGTGATCCAGGCCATTGTGGTGTGTGTGACCTACCGGAGGCGACGGCGTGGACAGGGAGGGGAGAGAGAGAGAGAGAGAGAGAGAGAGAGAGAGAGAGAGAGAGAGAGAGAGAGAGAGAGAGAGAGAGAGAGAGAGAGAGAGAGAGAGAGAGAGAGAGAGAGAGATAGAGAGAGAGAGAGAGAGAGATAGAGAGAGAGAGAGAAAGAGAGAGAGAGAGAGAGAGAGAGAGAGAGAGAGAGAGAGAGAGAGAGAGAGAGAGAGAGAGAGAGAGAGAGAGAGAGAGAGAGAGAGAGAGAGAGAGAGAGAGAGAGAGAGAGAGAGAGAGAGAGAGAGAGAGAGAGAGAGAGAGAGAGAGAGAGAGAGAGAGAGAGAGAGAGAGAGAGAGAGAGAGAGAGAGAGAGAGAGAGAGAGAGAGAGAGAGAGAGAGAGAGAGAGAGAGAGAGAGAGAGAGAGAGAGAGAGAGAGAGAGAGAGAGAGAGAGACAGAGAGAGAATTACAGAAAATCAGACCACAGACCCCATGGTCCAGACTTGGTGGTCTGTCCTTAAACCCAAGTGATTTTACATTAATCAGAAGGCTCCAAAACGTTGCATTTCTACTCTAGTTAATATTAAGTTCAAGGAAGTGACGGTCGAACTTATTTTTGAAGGAGTCAATCGTGTTACACTGGACCACTGATGGTGGAAGCTTGTTCCATTCTCGCACTACAACGTTGGTGAAGAAAAATTTGGTGCAGTCTGAATTTACTTGTCTACATCTGAGTTTTACGCCATTGTTCCTCGTGCGCAAAGTGTCATCGATCATAAACAATGTTGATCTGTCAACATTCATGAAAAACCATTAAGTATTTTAAAACATTCGATCAGTTTTCCTCGGAGGCAACGTTTCTCAAGAGAGAACATGTTAAGGGTAGAAAGCCTTTCTTCGTAGGATTTGTTGCGCAAGGAAGGGATCATTTTCGTTGCCCGACGCTGAACACCTTCTAATTTAGCAATATCCTTTGCATGATGGGAAGACCAAAACTGTACCGCATATTCGAAGTGGGGTCTGACTAAACTATTGTAGAGCGGGAGTATTACATCTTTATTCTTGAATAAAAAGTTTCTTTTAATGAAGCCCAACATTCTGTTCGCTTTATTTGCTGCATCGATGCATTGCTGTGAGAATTTGAGGTTTGACGGGATTTTGACCCCCAAGTCCTTGACGCATTGAACGCTTTTAAGTCTAACGCCGAGCATTTCGTAATCGAACTTCTTATTCCTCGTTCCAACTTGAAGGACCTGGCACTTGTCTACGTTAAAGGGCATCTCCCGTCTATCCGACCAAGCTGAAATTTTGTGCAAATCCTCTTGGAGGCTTTGCCTGTCTTCGTCAGTGAGAACCGAGTTACCAATCTTTGTGTCGTCTGCAAATTTACTAATGCGGTTATTGAGTCCAACATCCACGTCCTTGATGTAAATAAAGAAGAACACTAGGCCAAGAACCGAGCCCTGAGGGACGCCACTAGTGACCGGCGCCCACTCTGAGTTAAATCCGTCAATAACTACTCTTTGCTGTCTGTTGCTCAACCAATTCGCGATCTATTGGTTTAATTGACCGTCAATACCTATTTGCTTTAATTTGTAAAGTAATTTATGATGCGGGACTTTATCAAACGCTTTCTGGAAATCAAGATAGACTACGTCCAGTGATTTGGTTACGTCATAAACAGTGAAGAGGTCGTTATAAAAGGTTTGATAGGCAGGATATTTTGTTTCGGAAGCCATGTTGTCAGTCCCCAATTAATGAGTGGCTTTCAAGGTAACTCACAATTTTGTCTCTAATTATG
>NC_066528.1:7667890-7692890 GCF_024679095.1 Eriocheir sinensis
CCGCAGTACCGCAGAGGATTGCTGAAAGTACCGGAGTACCGGTACCGCGTTCAAATTTCCTGCGGTACTTTTCGCGGTACCGGCAAACACTTTAAAGAAAAATAGTGAGGATAATAATTAATGAATAAATATATATGTAAATAAAAATAAACAATACCACTGTTTGAAGGGGCCGGGGAGGGAGGCACCTGACCCACCAGACAGACAGACAGACAGTCGGACATACGCACAGACACTGTGGGAAAGAGGGGGGGGCACTTTCACTGAAAAGGATAGGTACCTATTGTTAATAAAAAGGATGTGATTTTTCATCGGGGGGAGGTTGGAACCAGGATTTCTTCACCTATGCTTTTCAATGAGGAACCATACTTGCTTCTAAAATTAATCAACACCTCATAACTCCTATAGTACGTTAAATCAATTCATCTTTAGTTGCGTGCGCGCCGATTATCTTGCTATAACTGGCAACAGAGAAAGAAGGGGGAAAGAGACACGTTAGTAACGTGTACCGTGCTAACGTAGACGGACTTAGAACGTGTAACGTTCTAACTCTGAGTCCGGGCTCAACTTCACTGCTGGCAGGTCGGTGAAAATCTTGCTCCTAGGAAATAATCTATTAAATAATTACCTTTGTATATTATTGTTATCTATAACATTATTATGTTACTTATTCCGGGCACATCTTTCCTACTGGATAGTTTCCACCTAATCTCATGTGGCGTTTAATTTTTTTTTTTTTTTTATATGTAAGTGTTTTTGGTAATTGGTGTCGCAGAGCTATTTTTTTTCTCTTTTTAAGTGCTGCTTTACAAACCAGGTACCGCAGTACCGCAGTACCGCGGAACGCACCAGGGGGACCGGGAAAAGTATCGGAGTACCGCCGAACGCACTGGGCATGCTGAGGTACCGCAGTACGGCGTAACGCAACCTCCAACTTTTGGTACCGCGCCCACCACTGACACACACACACACACACACACACACACACACACACACACACACTGGAGAAAGGTTAGTTTTTTTTGTTTTTTCTTCTAATAATCTTGAGACAATTAAGTGCATATGGTTTCACTTTTATTAAGACTTTTTTTCAGAGAAAGAAGGAAAGCACTACTACTACTACTACTACTACTACTACTACTACCACTACTACTACTACTACCACTTTTTTTTCATTAATTTTTTTATAACGGGCCTCCATCTATTAGAGTTGCGTTGTGAGCGGTATATTCTCTCATATCCTTTCACAAAGCAATTCATTGGCCCCACCCCGCCAATGACTGTGGCCGACAACCATCTTTATTTAATATTACAAACCTTACTAAACATATTATTTTTAAGCTAACAGAGCTTGTGGTTGATACGACTATCAACCACCGTCGCCTCAAAGTCCAGGTTGGCAATGCGGGTGGTTTTGGGTGCAGGTGACCTGGTTGCTCTCAGGCAGACTAAGGCTGACCTCAGGAGGGAGAAGGACAGCCTGCATCTCATCCAGGCGACCACACTGCTTCTTGGCTGCTGTTTCTTATCCGCCAGTGTTTCGGCGAGTCTTGCGTAGAAGCTCTGCGCCCTTGGTCCCATCCCTCCTGCCGTCGTGAATACTACCGGGGTGAAGGAGCCCTGGTCCACATTCTGTATTCTTTCTTCATATGCTCTGTTCTTCTCTTGTTCGTTTCTTCTGTGGGCTGCATCAAGGGTCAGGTCTCTGTGGCAATGGGCCATGGGATCAAAGATCCTTATGTCAAAATATGCCCTTTGTCCACGAGTCCAAAACCCTCTGGCGCTAACATCCACTCGTGCTTCGTTCGAAACATTAGCGGTGCGTCTGGCGAGGTGTTCGCCTTGCAGAGGGAGCAGCATGGGTTCCACAGTCACGTCGTGGCAGACTTCTTTCAGCATCTGAACTGTTACGTCTCTTACTTCATCATGTCTCATGCAGACGAAACCTCCTCTCTTGCATGTCATGGCATAATTTTGGTTGAAGGGTGAGCCACAGTTACACATGTTTGGGAGCCCATCCACTGGCCAGCCATACCTGAGGGCAAGGGCATCAGTGAATTCTTTTTTGTTTAAGTTGAAGCCTTTTGCCCTGATAGGTAGTGTGGTTAGCCAGTTTGAAGCGCCCACTTCCTGTGCAATATCTGTCCTCCTCCTTGTGTCTTCTGGGAGTTCTCTCATTAGGTCACTCAGAGTGTTTCTGTTTTTCTTCTCTGTTTATGGAGATTTCATTCCTTAGTGACCTAATATCTTGAGGGTTGTCTTCTCCCCTTTCATTTTGATTAGTAATATATCCGGTCAAGGAGGCTGTGATTCGGATTGAGTTCCCGAATTCAGACTCAGCCAGATTTTGCGGGTTGGTGATGCCGAGCCCACCCATTCTTGGCGGCAACTCCAGCAATCTTCTCTCCTGGTCAATGGGACATCTCCCATTTGCTATCGCCGGTATGAAGGTGTTTCTGATAGCATCTTCCAGAGGTATTAGTAACGGAGCAACATCAGGAAATGTCCTCATGAGGTAGTTCCATTTATGCTTGACACCGTACGTAAATGCTGCGTAGGCTGCCTGCGGTTCTGTTTTGGCGATCTCGCTCAGCCTCTGCAGTTCGGACTCCCAGCGCTTTACAGCTGTTTTCACATATTCGGTTCTGTATTCAGCTATTCCAATGACTGCCCCGAGGTGTCTTTCGCCAATCCGTGACAGTTTCACGTAACTGCCCTGGAATGCTGTTTTGGCCCGATCGTATGCCTCTGGTTTTACAATCACCACAGACTTTGTGGCGTTGGGACGGTACCCTATTTTAGGGCCGTGTTCATTGACGAGGTCCCACCATTTCCTGAGGTCTGCAGACTTTCCTACCCCGGTGAGGTCATCCGCATACGCCACCTGTTTGACGTTGGTGTTTTCATGGCGGATGATGTCCTGCAGCTTCATCATTCCCAGGGCGAACATTGCCATGGCCACTGGGTCCCCCTGGGTGGTGCCCTCTGAGGTTTGTATGGCCACCGGGTCTCTACTACCACTACAACTATTACTACTTTTACTACTACTACTACGATTACTACTACTACTACTACTACTACTACTACTACTACTACCACCACTACCACTACGACTACTACTACCACTGCCACTTGTTAACGACTTTTAAGCGTCATTTTTAACGTGGTTAATGTAACGTGTTACGTTTAAGTTTAAGGCGCGAACTGCGAAGCTTCAAAAAGGACCCAAAATTACTTTAAATGCCATAAAAGTTGGCTGATAAAACCATGTAGGTTGCCAGTGGGGCTGTAGTAAAGGGATACTGCACTCCTTCGAAGAGGAACTTTAAGGACAATCATGTACATAAGGAATTCTAGTAATAATCTAGCATTAGCTACAGAAATGGTTTCTCCATCTGTCTAGTTTCTCTGTTTAAAACACGAGATCAAATCAGTAGATAGCCTGTAGGCGTCCACTGGCCTATTAAAAAGGCCACTCGTTTGCACAGTGTCCACAGCAAAATATACACCCTTTATGAGGCTGTGTTGCCCATCTTCCCCAAATGTTTAAAGAAAAAGTGACCGAAACGCATCATAATCCTTCCGTCCTGTGAACGCGCTCCTGTTTATGAGGGCCGGCGTTCCCGTTCCCGGGATTGACCTTCGAGCGGCTGAGAGATATTTTATCTCCCGGATTTGACACGAATGAGATGTCCATGACAATCTCACTTTGAAACAAGAAGTCCCTGGCGGAACAATCTGCCTCCCTTGCTACCCTACGAAAGGCCTAACTGATGTTGCTGTTAGCGGGTGATTAGGGGCAGAAGCCATTGTGGGATTAGTAAGGTAAGTAAATACCTCTTGGTTGCACATGCAGCGTAGGAGGAGCAAGCACCCTTTGAAGACTGCTACACTCCTTACATGAGAACAGTTACCGTTATCCTTGACGGCACTGTTCTTTCTCTCAACCCACCCCTCATAGTCCTCGTATCAGGTTTCTCTGCCATTAAAAGAGTTACTAGTAAAATGAGAAGTAAAATGGTAAAAGAAAAAAAAATATTGCTGCAAAAATAAGTAAAGTAATAATTATTCACCGCTAAGTATGTGCTCACTCCTCCCCGATGCTTTTAAAATGCATAATAAAAGAGGAAAAAGAATAATGAGTGAGGCTTAGCAAGACAAAACGTCTCCACTGTGCAATAAAATACACAAAAGAAATGAGAAAAGAAAATGAATGATTATACATAAAATGCGTAACAATGTTACTCAAGAAAAATATTAAACAACCACACGCCAGAAAAATCAACAGCTGAAAAATCTAATAGATTAGATACGGCCCCACACGCCTAAACACGTGAACATAATAATAGTAATTCACCTGAAATCATGTTACAAGTGGTGTAATTACTTAAACCGTATCAATGAGTGTCAGCTATAATGTGTTAAAAACCTTGAAGACAGCAACTCGATACCCCACTACTCAGCACGCTCGCGTCCTTCGCTCGCCGGTGACAAGGGCAGGGCTGCAGGGGTGGCAGGGTCTACCGTCCCCCGTCTGGTAGCGGGGAGGGCGTGGCGGCGGGCAGACAATATACGCCCACCAGTCACCCTCAAAGGTCCGAGTTGCCTGGCGAAGATAAGTGCGCACCTACGACGAGTTGTGTCGAAGGAAGAAACAAGTGCCTGGACACCTCCAAGGAAACTTGGTTGTGTGGAGGTGCAAGGCCGGGCGCGCGGGCTGTGTGGAGGTGCGGGGCGGGGCGGGGTGTGCTCCCGGGTGCGGCTGTGTGCTGACTCGACTCACTGGGGCAGGAAAAGCCGCGCGCTGATGTCCCCCACACACTGTCACTGAAGCTACGTTTGAGAGAGAGCGATATAAATTCGGAGTAGTTCGTAACCACGCTGCACATTATTTATGTTAACGACTTTTAAGCGTCATTTTTAACGTGGTTAATGTAACGTGTTACGTTTAAGTTAAGGCGCGAACTGCTGTCTCACGTCAGGTCCGGTATACCGTTGCCTGCGTTCTCCAGTTGACTGAAGTGGTTGAGACAACACAATAGCCTTTTAGTTAAGTGATGTGTGGCCGAGCGGTAGCCGTTATAAGTTCACTTTAGTTCACTTTAGTTCTCTCTCTCAGGTTAATACAAATACAAATGTATTTTAACTATATTAACAGTTGTACTACATAAGGTTTACAGTTTACGTGAGCGAGACGCACGAAATCAGAGACAGCCACACCGCTGCAGGGCGCGGGGCGGCAGAGCACCGCTCGCCTGCCCGTCACCCATCTTCTCACTCTTCTCCGCGTTGTTCGCCCGTTTTATTTGTTTGTAGTTCGTCCGGAAGGGTGTGGGTTCCGGTTGATGACTGTTGATGAAAGTCATCATTTGCTGATCCTAGTGTCAGTTCATCACAGCTTCCCACGGCCAAAAGCACGACGTGTTGTTAGACATCCTGTTGTGCGACACCGACCGGGTGTCGCCACACGTACAGTCATACATACACATGTACATTATAATATACACATTACACACTACCACTACTACTACTACTACTACTACTACTACCACTATTACTATTATTACTACTACTACTACTACCACTACTACGACTACGACTACGACTACGACTACTACTACTAATAATAATAAAAAAAACTACAATAATAATGATAAACATAATAATAATAATAATAATAATAATAATAATAATAATAATAATGATAATGATAATGATAATAATAATAATAATAATAATAATAATAATAATAATAATAATAATAATAATAACAATAAGAAATAGATATATGTTGATAGATAGATAGACAGATAGATAGATAGATAGATTGGTAATTGCAGATACGGACAGACAGACATAAAACAGCGATAATCACTTAAACTCTTCCTCAGTATACTTCGGACCAAAATAACGAGAGAGAGAGAGAGAGAGAGAGAGAGAGAGAGAGAGAGAGAGAGAGAGAGAGAGAGAGAGAGAGAGAGAGAGAGAGAGAGAGAGAGAGAGAGAGAATAAAACAAAAAGAACAAACCCATATAACTAATCTGTGTTTAATTAAGGCCAGGTAAGTAGGTAGGTAGGTAGGTAGAGATTAGATAGATAGATACATACATAACTTTAGCTTGTGGCGTGACCTAGTAAGTGAATGTGTCGCTGGGAGGCGTAAGGATGTGGTTTAAGATGTGGGTAGTTGTAAGTTGAGCAAGGTTTTTATTTATGAGTCCCCCTTAAAAACGACCCAGCCCCCGTTTTCTATGAGGTGCAGACGTAGTGCCCTTTCTTCATTAATTATATCTCTGACCAATCCCCTATTTTTCGCCCCTACAATAAGATCGAAAAAGAAAGTAAAATCCAATATTGGTCCCCTGACAGACGAGACTGGATCTGTAACTCAGGACAGTAAACAGATGGCCAGAATCCTCTATAGTAACTTCGCATCCGTATTCACAGTCGAGGACATCGAAACCATTCCCGAGGGCCCTGACCCGCCGAGTGAGATCGCGCCCCTGGAAATTGACTCAATATGCGACCAAGAAGTAAAAAAGTACTTGGACAAACTCGACACGAACAAGTCAACGGGACCCGATAGTTTGTTCCCGCGGTTATTAAAAGAGCTTAAACAACAAATACTTCAACCACTCACTAACATATTCAACCGGTCAGTTCAACTGAACAAGGTCCCGGAAGACTGGAAGATGGCGAACGTAACACCGATTTTTAAAAAAAAGGAGACAAAAGCGTTGCATTAAACTACAGGCCCATAAGTTTGACATCAATGGCAGGAAAAATACTCGAAAAGATTATTAGAGATAAACTTGTTAAGCTTCTAGAAGACAATAATATAATCTCCGACACCCAACATGGCTTCAGAAACAAGCGCTCCTGCCTAACGAATTTATTAGACTTCTTCCAAGGTATGTATAAGAGCTGGGATGCCCACATCCCCAGTGATGTCATATACCTGGACTTTCAGAAAGCCTTCGACAAGGTACCGCACGAGCGACTCCTTAAGAAACTGCACTCGGCGGGCATTGGAGCCAATCTGATCGCGTGGATAAGAGATTGGCTCACCGACAGAAAACAACGAGTACTACTCAACGGACAGCCTTCCGATTGGCTTCCAGTCACTAGTGGAGTGCCTCTAGGGTCAGTGCTGGGACCCATCCTCTTTACCAAATATATCAATGACATAGAATAGGGACTGAAATCCACAATATCGAGATTTGCAGATGACACCAAGGTGGGTGAAGAGGCCCTCACAAAGACCGACTGCGAAATCATTCAGAAAGACCTCAATCACATTATCGAATGGTCGGAAAAATGGTAAATGTCTTTTAGTGTTGACAAATGCAAAGTCATGCACATTGGGTCCAGAAATAGTAACCAGACATACATCATGAATGGGAAACCTCTGCAGGCGATGCAGGAGGAAAAGGATCTTGGAGTCACTATCAGCAGTGACCTGAAACACGCGAATCACTGTAAAAAAGCATACAACAAAGCCAACACTATGCTCGGGTTCATAGCGAAGAACTTCAAGTGCAAAACACCACACGTGATGCTATCCTTGTATAATTCCATGGTAAGACCGCACCTCGAGTATGCAGTACAGTTCTCGTCTCCTATTTACAGAAAGGATATTGCTTTACTGGAAAGGATTCAACGACGCGCCACAAAGATGATTCCA
Organism: Eriocheir sinensis; assembly: GCF_024679095.1. NCBI lineage: Eukaryota > Metazoa > Arthropoda > Malacostraca > Decapoda > Varunidae > Eriocheir > Eriocheir sinensis. The sequence continues at coordinate 7,675,575 of NC_066528.1, forward strand.
ACCTTAAGGGTGTAGCGGCAGCCTAGGCCGCTACAGCGATAACCAAACATTTATGTTTGTGTGTTTTCGAGGCAGCATACGTTGTAGCTGGTACAACGCCGTTTGGGTCCGCTAAGGCCGCCTTGTAGGTTAAAAGACACTACTAATAACCAGTGATGACTCCATTGAGGAAGCAGTTTATTTTCGAGTATATAAAGGACTTTAATATCCTGGATGGATATTTACAATGGTTGATATGCAGAAATATATACAATGTTAATGATATGATGTTAATATGTACGTTAGTGAGTTTGTTATAATGTTAGCTATGATATATGTGTATGTGTTTGGATGTAGTGACTTGGGTAAGATGAAATACAGAAAGTGAGGAATGGTATGTGTGGATATGAAGGCAGACTGAAGAAAAGGTTCAGGAAGAGGAGAGGCTTAAGAGAAAACGGAGAGATTTAGAGGGTCACTACATAACCCCTAGTGACGAGGTAGGAGGAACGTTATATGCTGTGTGACACTGGACATTGTATTGGGGCACTGGAGTAAGAGACACTGACACAGTGTTGGTTGGTGGAGGATCTGGACGCAGAAGGTACGCTGGCTTGACCCGGTCGATGGCGATGACGTCGGACTTGCCGTGGCGGTCAATTGTTATGCGAACGTTTTGATGCAGGGATGCCGGCACTGGCTGAGTCTTGCATTGCGTTCTGAGGGTCCTGGCGTAGTCCTGTATAAATGTAGGAGGCCAGGAGGGCGAGAATTTTCCTGAGGCGGAGAGTGGTGCTGGTACAGGAGCTCTGGTAGAGAGTGGGCAAAGTCTTCCTTGAGGGACGTCCAAATGAGGAGGGCTAGGGCAGAGTCGAACCAATCGTTGCGGTCCTTTGATCACGCTGCTAGCGAGGCCTTTGAGTTGGCGGTGGAAGTGTTCGACAAGGCTATTTGACTGAGGATGGTAGCTGGTGGTTCTGATCCGCTTAATCAGTATGGACATGGACCTTGTCCCCAGGTTCGACTCCGAACTGGCTTCACGGTCGGAGCGTGAGGGCTGAGAGATAACAAAGCGCGACAACCGATGGTGTCCGTCGTTGGCGTCTTCGACCGGGAGCACAGCTTGGACAGTGTGAACCTTCTGTCAACGGGTGAGGAGGTACCTGTACGTTGGATGGGAGGCCAGTCAGACGTGGACGTGTCTGCAATTCAGTCTAGAGGATCGGGGGAGGCGACGGTGTGGCGCGTCACCTTAAGCCTGGGTACTGGATGCAGGTGCGGGTCCAGTCTCCGGACGTCCTTAAGGATCCCCGTCCATAAGTCGATGAGGGAGGAGGATGTTGCAGATGTTACGGGAGAGAGGTCATGGGGATGTTGTCTTCGCCTTTCACGTACCGGGGACCGTCGAACTGAGAGATGAAGTCGATGCGCGCAGCTGCCTGGGAGAGTAGGTGACTGTTGTTGATGGCACAGGTAAGAGGTCGGTAGGTCGGTGGCAGTGAAATTTCGGCCTTCGACGAAGTATCTGAAGTGCTGACAGCCTTGTAGATGGCGAGGTTCTCGTCGACAGCGCCGTACTTTCTTCATGCTGAGTTTCTGAGAAGAATGCAATGGGTCTGCAGTGGCCCGTTACGTGTTGCTGCAAGACTCACCAACGCCGGTGTACCAGAGGCATCCGTGGAGATTGGCGGCGTTCGGGAGGGAATGAGTGGCAATAGCCTTCAGTGCCTCTGCTTGTAGGCAGGAAGCCGTCAGCTTCGGGAGCCCAGGCATCGAACTGCTTGAGCTCGGGGAATCCGCCAACGGCGTCAGTATGTGAAGAGATGGAGGATGCCTGAATTGAGACGGTGTGAGAGGGTCGATTGACAGGTCAATCAACCTGACTTGTCAACGCTTATTATCTGGATGCTTCCCGAGACGACGGGCGGAAAATTTAGATACATGGTGTGTCGGCGTTGTGTCAGGACATGAGATGAGGACGTCGCGACGGTGGCGAAGCAGAAAGTCAGCAGCACTTCGTCCATAAACCGAAGGGCTTGGGGGAAGCCCGGAGTCCAAAGGAAAGTCGGCACACCGGGTACTCTCGTGTCAGCCGAAAGGTAACGATGGCTGTCTTCGGATGTCCGGTTGACTGGGATCTGGTGGAAGGCTTGGAGTCGATCCTGGAGAAGATGGGTGGGAGGCAAGCTGTGAGAGAGAACCTGAATTCAAGTACACCGATAGCGATCACGGACGGTGCGGGAGGTCGCAGTCGCCGTACGGGCGTATGTCACCGTTTCACCGTTCTTCTAGCAGACGTGGAGGTGCGACGAGCTGGGGCTTGACAACCGGATAACATCTTGGCGGCATCAGTGACTTCCTTGGGCTGTACTTTGGGGGTTCTGGAGCCTGTTGCTTATACCTGGCGGCGCTGGTGGTCCGGTCGTCTGATGGGTGCGTGTGTGTGTTCACAGGCTTGTTCGTTCGCTGTGTGGTGGCCGCCGTCGTGCGACTTGAGGAGAGACGCGAACCGCAGAAGGTTGCCTGCGCCGATGGTGGAGATGTGGTGCTTTGCCTGCTGCTTTCGCCCTGGTCCTGGTTGAGATAAGGGCTCAACCGTACGAGGAACAACTCAAGCGACTCAATATCTTTACATTGGAGAAAAAACGCTTACGAGGGGATATGATTCAATTCATCAAGTATCTGAAAAAGTTCAATAACGTCGATTACTCCAAATTCTTTGAACTGCAAACCAACTCAAGAATTAGAAATAACGGCTTACCCATTCAGTCGAGTCGATGTAACACAGACATTGGAAGGAGTTTCTTTTCAAACCGAGTCATCCGCCACTGAAACAATCTTCCATCAGAAGTAATAAATGCGAACTTCAAATATAGAATCGAAAGTCATTTCGCTGCATCGGGTGTAAACTGAATAACGAGGTGCTTTCATCTGCTCCTCAATATCGAGGTGCTTTCATCTGCTCATCAAGCCCCAAGTGGCGGTCGAGCAGATTAAATCACCCAAGCGGGCGACCTCGTAATGAGCCAATAGGCTTTCTGTTGCCTGCATTTCCATGTTTCTATGTTTCCATTTCCTCCCCCCCCCCCCTCTCTCTCTCTCTCTCTCTCTCTCTCTCTCTCTCTCTCTCTCTCTCTCTCTCTCTCTCTCTCTCTCTCTCATAAAGGAAAGAAAAAAAATTAAACAAAGGTACAAATTCAATTAACTTATACCTAAACTTTTTTCTATTTTAACCCACTGGTAATTTTTTTATGCAATAAGAACAAAAATAAATAAGTTACATTGAGCCTCCTCCGTGAATACCTATGCATTTTCGTTGTGTGTGTGTGTGTGTGTGTGTGTGTGTGTGTGTGTGTGTGTGTGTGTGTGTGTGTGTGTGTGTGTGTGTGTGTGTGTGTGTGAGGCGATCAGAAGTGGAATTGGACCCTTAACAAACAGCGACGGTGCACTAGTGACTGACAGCCAATACGTTGCAAACCTATTGAACAATTACTTTTCCTCGGTGTTTAATACTAACAGTCCTCCCATCACTACCACCAACACCAGTACAAATGTAAATCCCGAGCATGCATTGCCTAACTTTGAAATAAAACCCGATGAAGTCCTTAAAGCCCTCCAATCACTTAAAAAAAATAAAAGTCCTGGACCTGACAAAGTATATCCAACTCTGCTCAAAGAAACAAAGAGCGAAATACTCTCCTCCCTCACAACCGTATTCAATATGTCCTTACGACAAGGCATCGTCCTTTCGGATTGGAAAAAGGCTATGGTGACACCGATTTTTAAGAAAGGAGACAAAAAAGTACCAGGTAATTACAGGCCCATTAGTCTAACTTTGGTTGTAGGTAAGCTACTTGAGAGCATAATTAGAGACAAAATTGTGAGTTACCTTGAAAGCCATTCATTAATTGGGGACTCACAACATGGCTTCCGTAACAAAAAATCCTGCTTATCAAACCTATTAACCTTTTATAACGACCTCTTCACTGTTTATGACGTAACCAAATCACTGGACATAGTCTATCTTGATTTCCAGAAAGCGTTTGATAAAGTCCCACATCATAAATTACTTTATAAATTAAAGCAAATAGGTATTGACGGTCAAGTAAACCAATGGATCGTGAATTGGTTGAGCAACAGACAACAAAGAGTGGTGATTGACGGATTTAACTCAGAGTGGGCGCCGGTCACTAGAGGCGTCCCTCAAGGCTCGGTTCTTGGCCCAGTGCTCTTCATTATTTACAACAACGACGTGGATGTTGGACTCAATAATCGCATTAGTAAATTTGCAGACGACACAAAGATTGGTAACTCGGTTCTCACTGACGAAGACTGGTAAAGCCTCCAAGAGGATTTGCACAAAATTTCAGCATGGTCGGATAGATGGAAGATGCCCTTTAACGTAGACAAGTGCCAGGTCCTTCAAGTTAGAACGAGGAATAAGAAGTTCGATTACGAAATGCGCGGCGTTAAACTCAAATGCGTTCAATGCGTCAAGGACTTGGGGGTCAAAATCGCGTCAAATCTCAAATTCTCACAGCAATGCATCGATGCAGCAAATAAAGCGAACAGAATGTTGGGGTTCATTAAAATAAACTTTTTATTCAAGAATAAAGATGTAATACTTCCGCTCTACAATAGTTTAGTCAGACCCCACTTGGAATATGCGGTACAGTTTTGGTCTCCCCACCATGCAAAGGACATTGCTAAATTAGAAGGTGTTCAGCGTCGGGCAACGAAAATGATCCCTTCCTTGCGCAACAAATCCTACGAAGAAAGGCTTTCCACCCTTAACATGTTCTCTCTTGAGAAACGTCGCCTCCGAGGAAAACTGATCGAATGTATTAAAATACTTACTGGTTTCACGAATGTAGACAGATCAACATTGTTTATGATCGATGACACTTTGCGCACGAGGAACAATGGCGTAAAGCTCAGATGTAGACAAGTAAACTCAGACTGCACCAAATTTTTCTTCACCAACGTTGTAGTGCGAGAATGGAATAAGCTCCCACCGTCAGTGGTCCAGTGTAACACGATTGACTCCTTCAAAAAAAAGCTCGACGGTCACTTCCTTCATCTTAATATCAACTAGAGTAGAAATGCAACGTTTTGGAGCCTTCTGATTAATGTAAAATCACTTAGGTTTAAGGACAGACCACCTAGTCTGGACCATGGGGTGTGTGTGGTCTGATTTTCTATGTAAATCTATGTAAAAAATCTCTCTCTCTCTCTCTCTCTCTCTCTCTCTCTCTCTCTCTCTCTCTCTCTCTCTCTCTCACGCGGCCGTCCTCGCCCCTGCATCCCCCCTGTCCGTCACCCCTCTTCTCCTCCTCCTCCTCCTCCTCCTCCTCCTCCTCCTCCTCTTCCTCCTCCTCTTCACCACCTGCTTGGCTCTGCTTCCCTAGGCACACGCACCACCACCACCACCACCACCATCACCGCCACCACTGCCACCACCACCATCATCACCACCGCCACCACCATCATCACCACCGCCACCACCACCACCACCATCACCGCCACCACCACCACCACCATCATCACCACCGCCACCACCATCATCACCACCACCACCACCATCATCACCACCGCCACCACCATCATCACCACCACCACCACCATCATCACCACCGCCACCACCACCACCACCATCACCGCCACCACTGCCACCACCACCATCATCACCACCGCCACCACCATCATCACCACCGCCACCACCACCACCACCTCTTTAACTCCTCTTTCTCTCTAAACACTTCTACCTCCTTCACCTTCTTCCTCCTCCTCTTCCTTCTACTTTCATGTTTCCTCTTCTTTCATGCTTCCTCTTCCTCTTCATTCTCTTCTTTCCCTTCCAACTGTTTTCCCTCTCTCCTATTCCTCTTTCCCTCTCGATACTCCTCCTTCCTCCCCCTTCTTCCCGTTAAAAGGTCTTCAGGAAACAAACTCGGTAGGCTCTGACGGTATTTCATTGCCTTTTATCTAACTTGCATCATCAACACCTCCACTGTCACTACCTCTTGGAAACATGCCCTTGTAGTCCCACTCTTTAAAAGTGGTGATAGTAATTATATAAATAATTACAGACCCATTTCGCTTTTACCCGTTGTTTCTAAAATACTAGAGAAATGTTGCATGGCAGCTCATGCAGTTCTTGGAGTTCAACAACCTTCTTTCTAATACGCAGCACGGTGTCCGTCCAAGACTGTCGACAGAGACTGCCCTCACAGTTATCACGGACAAAATATTTGGTAACATGGACTCAAAGAAACGTTCTATTTTAACTCAATGTGACCTATCAAATGCTTTTGATTGTGTTAACCATGAGAGTCTTTTGCGTAAATGTGCTAAACTCAATGTTGATAGTTTTTGGTTATCAAGTTACACTAGAAATATAACTCAATCTGTCCCCATTAATATAATAATATATGAGGAAGTGAAAGTCGGTTATGGGGTTCCGCAGGACTCAATTCTTGGGCCTATTGTATTCTCTATATACGTAAATGATCTTGCTGAGAAAATAAACGCATGTTCTTTCATACAATACGCGGATGACACCCAGTTTCTCCAAGCTGATACGACAGATAATCTCAATAACCTCATCTCAAACACTGAAGATACATTGCGTGATATAAAACGATATTTTCTCAAAAATGGATTTCTATTAAATCCCCAAAAACGCAATGCATGTTCATTGGAAATAGACAGCTTCTTTCAAGAATTCCCCCTGACACTTATATCAATTGTGATGGTGTGCACATATACCCTAGCACATGTGTAAAAATTCTGGGGGGTTATTTCGACAGGTACATGCTTTTTGATGTACATATTACAAAACTAAATAAGAAAGTAATGTGAATACTGATGTTCATAAATAGAATAAGTGAGGACTTTGACAAATCAACTAAAAAAATTGTTGTTCAGTCTTTGGTGCTTAGTGTGATGAATTATAGTGTTAACATATGGGGCTGTTGTAACAAAACTCATTTCCATAGTGTGCAGAAACTGCAAAATTTTGCCGCAAAGATTGTCATCGGAGGGGCAAGAAAATATGACCACGTAACTCCTCTAAGAAAAGAACTAGAGTGGCTGACTATTACAGATAAATAAGTTTTTGAAAAATGCACCATAGTGTACAAAGTAATCAATGGACTTTATCCTGAGTGGTTTCTAAAGTTCCCCCCAGTCAGAGAAAATGCTGCAAGCATAACAAGGCAAGAAAATAACCTGTATGTACAACGAACGAGAACAGACACCGGCGCAAGGGCCACTACTGTGTGTGGACCTAAATTTTGGAACAATTTGCCTCAGTATATCTTAAGCTCAGGAAGCCTACACAACTTTAAATACAGTCTCAGAAATCTACTGTTAAAGACTTATGACTAATTCTCCTTTTAATCTTCACCTATTTTATGCAACATTTTAGTTCATTTGTTTTATTAATTTCTGGTTATTTTTAGGCTCATTTTATATATTCTATGTAGTTTATGTATTTTTAGATTAGATATTTTGTTTTTCCCATTCTAGTGATATATTATTTTACTTGTTTTACTGTTTAATTATTTATCTTGTCTTGCTGCTTTATCTTTCTTATAATCTATTGTTTAACGTCTTATAGGTTAATGTTTACCCTTTCTATGACGTTTTAGGTGACCGCGTAATTCAAACTAGAATTACTTATGTACACGTACGAGCAAAAGAATAACCGAGTTTCATGGAAATAAACTACTTGAATTTGAATTTGAATCTTCTTCCTTAGTCCATGTTTGCTCCTCTTCTTTATTTACTCCTTTTTCCTCTTCCTGCTCCCCTTCTTCCTCCTCCTCTTCCTTAGTCCATGTTTGCTCCTCTTCTTTATTTACGCCTTTTTCCTCTTCCTGCTCCCCTTCTTCCTCCTCCTCTTCCTTATTCCATGTTTGCTCCTCTTCTTTATTTACGCCTTTTTCCTCTTCCTGCTCCCCTTTCTCTCTCAGTACCCCTACCTCCTCCCCTTCTTCCTCCTCCTCTTCCTTCTTCGTCCATGTTGTTTCCTCCTCTTTTTTCTTACTTTACTCCATTTTTCCCCTTCCTACGTACTCTTCTTTCTCTCTCAACACTCCCACCTCCTCTACTTCCTTCTTCTCTTCCTTCTCCTCCTTCTTCCTCCTCCATACTTCCTGTCTCTCCTCATTCAAAGTCAAGTATAATACAACCTAAGCTGTCTCGTCACTTTCTACTCCCCTTCTTCCTCCTCCTCCTCTTCCTCCTCTTCCTCCCCCTAATTGGCGCACCTAACATCACCAAATGTGGGGTACAAACTTGGCGGAGGGCCTTTTTTTGGCGGCCATTGAAGGTAATGGGCTCAAGAGTAGTCTATCCGGATATTTTGTTTTTATTTATTAATGATCACGAGACATCCTAGAGTTAAATCAAAGTATGTGCTTATCGTTGTATTCATTCATACACACACTGGTAATAGTATTTCCGTGGTGTCTGATTCACTTATTAGATTGAAATTCTTTTGTGATGAGCAGTCACAAATTCGTGTCACTAGTAAAAATGAAACTAGTAATGTAAGTTTTGCCACCATAAAATATACACAAATAGATAAATATGAAAGCTCACGAAGTCACAGTAAGAGACATCACCTGCTTTGCGCAGTAAAAATATGCTATTTAAGGTATCTGATACCCGCAAAATGGCGGGCGCTGCTGCCTCGGGCATCGAGGCTACAGGCCAACGTTGCCAGATTGTCGAACTCACGCTTATATTTCCCGACTTCCTGCCCCCAAACTGTCTTCTGGGCTCCAATAACGAAACTAATTTATAGTTATCGTTAAAAGAGTTAGATCCTGATGCTTCTTGGCAATAGTTTGGCGTCAGAAACCGGTAAATACTGTGCTCTGAGTACGATAATTGTTCTGTTGTTTATTCAATGTTGTGTTCAAGAAAAAGAATACTCATAATTTTTGTAAGTTTTTGGTTATAAGGATTCTTTACGAAATACAATTATAACGGTACCTTCTTTGACTTAGGAAACGTCCTGAATCCTGGATCGGCTATGGTGATGTTAGGTGCGCCTATTCCTGCTGGGCCTTCCTCACCTCCCTATCTCCTCCTCCTCCTCTCACAGTAAACAACCCTTGCCTCCTATTGTCCTTAAAAACTGTGCTTCCGTGCTGACACCCTGCCTGGTCAAACTCTTTCGTCTGTGTCTATCAACATCTATCTTTCCTTCCTGCTGGAAGTATGCCTTTGTACAGCCTGTGCCCAAGAAGGGTGACCGCTCCAATCCCTCAAACTACCGCCCAATAGCTTTACTTTCATGTCTATCTAAAGCTTTTGAATCAATCCTTAACCGGAAGATTCAAAAGCACCTTTCCACTTCTAATCTTCTTTCTGATCGCCGGTATGGATTCCGCAAGGGGCGTTCTACTGGCGATCTTCTTGCTCTCTTAACTGACTCTTGGTCATCCTCTCTTAGCAGTTTCGGTGAAACTTTCTCTGTTGCGCTAGACATATCGAAAGCCTTCGATAGAGTCTGGCACCAGTCTTTGCTTTCTAAACTGCCCTCTTTCGGATTCTGTCCCTCTCTCTGTTCCTTTATCTCCAGTTTCCTTTCTGGCCGTTCTATCTCTGCGGTGGTAGACGGTCACTGCTCTTCCCCTAAACCTATCAACAGTGGCGTTCCACAGGGCTCTGTCCTATCACCCACTCTCTTCCTGTTATTCATCAATGATCTTCTTTCCATAACAAACTGTCCTGTCCACTCATACGCCGACGACTCCACTATGCATTATTCAACTTCTTTCAATAGAAGACCATCAAAACAGGAAGTACACGACTCCAGACTGGAGGCTGCAGAACGCTTAACCTCAGACCTTGCTATCATTTCCGATTGGGGCAGAAGGAACCTTGTGTCCTTCAATGCCTCAAAAACTCAATTTCTCCACCTATCAACTCGACACAATCTTCCAAACACCTATCCCCTATTCTTCGACAACACTCAGCTGTCACCTTCTTCAACACTAAACATCCTCGGTCTATCCTTAACTCAAAATCTCAACTGGAAACTTCACATCTCCTCTCTCGCTAAATCAGCTTCCTCGAGGTTGGGCGTTCTGTATCGTCTCCGCCAGTTCTTCTCCCCCGCGCAGTTGCTATCCATATACAGGGGCCTTGTCCGCCCTCGTATGGAGTATGCATCTCACATGTGGGGGGGCTCCACCCACACAGCTCTTCTGGACAGAGTGGAGGCTAAGGCTCTCCGTCTCATCAGCTCTCCTCCTCCTACTGATAGTCTTCTACCTCTTAAATTCCGCCGCGATGTTGCCTCTCTTTCTATCTTCTATCGATATTTCCACGCTGACTGCTCTTCTGAACTTGCTAACTGCATGCCTCCCCCCCTCCCACGGCCCCGCTGCACACGACTTTCTACTCATGCTCATCCTTATACTGTCCAAACCCCTTATGCAAGAGTTAACCAGCATCTTCACTCTTTCATCCCTCACGCTGGTAAACTCTGGAACAATCTTCCTTCATCTGTATTTCCTCCTGCCTACGACTTGAACTCTTTCAAGAGGAGGGTATCAGGACACCTCTCCTCCCAAATTTGACCTTGCTTTTGGCCACCTCTTCTGGTTCTTTTATGGGAGCAGCGATTAGCGGGCTTTTTTTTTATTATTGTTTTTTTTTCTGTGCCCTTGAGCTGCCTCCTTTGTTGTAAAAAAAAAAAAAAGTTAACATATACCTAAACACAGTACGCTCTGATCCCAAGGCTAACAATGGGGCAACAGGTTCCGGTCCTCCTACTCCTACTCAAGGCAATTACCAGACCTGTGTGCGGCTTTCGTAATTAATTGCTCACAGCCAGACTCTGTCGTAAAATCAAGAGCTGCAGCCCCATGACAACCCCTTGGTGAAGCAGCGTTCAGCCACTCTGTGATGAACACTGAAATAACCAACAAAAAATAAATGAATCCTTCCTATCAGTCTGCTGTACGGCTGCCATCTTATCAGCAACACAATTAAATATACTATCGCCAAGGTCTGGGTTACGTTATTTGGAGAAAATATAGAAATCATTATGCCTTCCACATACTTTCATGACCTGAATCTCATGACACTCACATTCGAAACATGACTTAATGATAGGCAGAAAAGCCACTACGAATGCAAACTGCCATACCACGAGCTCTAGGAAAGACATCACGCTTCAGTAGTATTGGCTTCTTGAAGCCAAGAATAAGTAATTCAGATACATGCCGCATTGCATTTGAGAAGCAAGTGTCTCTGAGCAAAACAATAGGTCATGCTGGCCTGAGGCAACAACATGATCACTGGTGTTGGCATGAAGGCCTCTGGTATAACTATATAGCATACGACACTGACGTAGTTTAGTGCGCATAGGGCCAGGATTTAACTCAATGTCACCAGGTAATAAAAGTAAAAATAATACAAAGGCAACGTTATAAAAAATAAACTTAACAAAAACAGCAACAATATTTGCAAAGTAGATTTTAACAAAAACAGCAACACCAATAAAATTTCCCCCATCGACATAATTGTAATTCCTTTGCACTGTGTAAGATGTAAAATAAAGAGAGAGAGCAACAATATTTACGAAAGAGCTTAAAATGAAAAGCCATAAAAGATGTTTATAATTGTCGGAGTAAACGGTCAACATGGTGGAGCCGACACACCATGCAAGGCATCTCTTCTACCTCCAACATTGCCAGATCAGCTGGAGGGAGGACAGTCATGATGGGTTTAGAAAGGAAAAAAAATAAATAAAAGGAAAAGCTATAAAAAAGAGCAAGGCATCCTTATGAAAACCCACTATTAGGCACCGTAGCCTCTCATGTAAGCCAGGCGCCGATCCAGGAATAAAGTTTGGGGTGGCCCGATGCCAGGATTTTTGCGGGTGGAAGGGGCATTAGCATTACCGGTTCGCCATTCTCGGCAGTCCTGCTCCTGAATAACTGGTGGACAGACCTGAATCAATTAATGGGCATAACGATTGGTCTTGGTGCCAAAGCATTCCTGGGCGGCCAGTCTTCCTCTTCGGATCCGAATGAGACGGCCGATTGCTCTGAGAAAAAGCATTGTTATAGCCGCAGCGCTTTTGAGCTAGTTTTCCTGTATCCGCTCAGGACCATTGGCCCCCCGGTCCCCCTGGCCCCCCCCACCTTGGATCCGCCAATGGATATGAGTTATAAAAAGTTACCTGTTCCTTACTGGTTTGTGCTTACCCAGCTGCGACGAAAGAGGAGGAGGAGGAGGAGGAGGAGGAGGAGGAGGAGGAGGAGGAGTAATAGTAAGAGAACAATGAACATGAAGGATGACGAATAATAATAATAATAATAATAATAATAATAATAATAATAATAATAATAATAATAATAATAATAATAAGATAAAAATAAAGAAAGAAGGGAAAGGCAGAAAAATAGATGTTAGTAAAAAATAAAGGTGGAGAAAAGATCGAAGAAAGTGTGCAGAGAGAGAGAGAGAGAGAGAGAGAGAGAGAGAGAGAGAGAGAGAGAGAGAGAGAGATTCATCCATTATACACTCACCACGTAACAACATCATCACCACTACAATCACCACCAGTGTAAAAGTGGTGGTGGTGCAGGTGGCGGTGATGATAGTGGTGGTTGGAATGGTGGTGATGCTGAATGTGACTATATAGCAAAAACTACATCTCTCTCTCTCTCTCTCTCTCTCTCTCTCAGCGTGCAGGAGGGTCATAAAAGGTGAATTCCTGCCTAAATACGGGTAGCAGATTTCAGTAATATTTTAACACAGTTTCCCCTCAATCAAACTTTCTCTCAGAAAACAAAAAAAGAAAATGGTAATTTTAAGAGAGATTCCAATATTTTCGCCTCGTACGCAGCCCTTGAGTTTAAAAGTCTACAGCCGTATGATAAATTACATAAAGGTGATAAACGAGAAACTATATGGATAAAAAGTAATGGGGATACTTGAAGAGAGGGTAGCCTTCTCCTTTCGAGTCACTGAATACTTATTTCTGGACAAAGTATGATGATTTTGCTTGTGGAGATAGAATTTTTTTTTTTCCGGAAATCACTAACTGATTAACTTTTCAATGCCTGTGTGTGTACCCGCCGCCGCCCCGCTCCCACCCGTTACCACCGGCCCGTGTAGTGGACCACCCCCACCGCCGCCCCGCTCCCACCCGTTACCACCGGCCCGTGTAGTGGACCACTCTCACCGCCGCCCCGCTCCCACCCGTTACCCCCGGCCCGTGGAGTGGACCACCGCCCCCGCCGCCCCGCTCCACCCGTTACCACCGGCCCGTGTAGTGGACCACCCCGCCGCCGCCCCGCTCCCACCCGTTACCACCGGCCCGTGTAGTGGACCACCCCCACCGCCGCCCCGCTCCCACCCGTTACCACCGGCCCGTGTAGTGGACCACCCCCACCGCCGCCCCGCTCCCACCCGTTACCACCGGCCCGTGTAGTGGACCACTCCCACCGCCGCCCCGCTCCCACCCGTTACCACCGGCCCGTGTAGTGGACCACCTCCACCGCCGCCCCGCCACACACCTGACCTAACTTAACCTTACGCAATCTACCTCACGGGGGGAAGGTTTCGCCCCCGACGACCCCAATGATGGAGAGCTTCTCCCCACGAGCCCCCGGCCCTTCTATTTTCCGGAAGTAATTTCTTACTGCACTGCATTCAGTCAGGGCCCAAATAAAAGAATCCATATTGTAAGTATTAATTTCGCAAAAAGGTGGCTACCCTCTCTTCAATATTAGCCACTATGAATTCATAAATAAAAGAATAAATAAATGTTTCCCAACTCCTAAAACTTTTCTGCTTCTAAGTAACTAACTTCTGATTTTAGTAATTACCATACTTAGCTTACATTAATGATGTATTGATTAATTGATTGATGGTTTATTGTTGCAAAAGTACACAACAAAGGAAAAGGGAGGAACATGTCATCCCAACCCCCAGGCAACACATGGTGTGATTGGCAGCAATACAAGAAAACGTGAAAATGTGTTAAAAATAGTGTGTTGGTGGCCGAAGAAGAGGAGAGGAAGGGGGGATTTGAACTACCATTAGGCTAACCATGAATAGCCTAGCCATCCTCTATTAAAACTTGTCCCTCTTCCTACCTTTTATCTCTTACATCCCTCCCTAGGCCTCTTCAACTAGGTGATGAAAACCGTGAAAACGGGCGGTTAAAATGGTGAATTGGTAGGCGAAGAGGAGGAGGCAGAGGACTGAACAACTATTAGGCTAACTTACAATAGCCTAGCTCTCCTCTATTACACTCCTATGCTCGAATTCCTGCCTCCCTGCTATCCCTCACATCCCTCCCTATACTATTTCCAATAAGAAATTGATCAAAACCGTGAAAATGGGTAAAAAATAATGTTGGTGGCCGAAGAGGAGAAAAAGGAGGGATACCATTAGACTAACCAGCAATAGCCTAGCAAACCTCTTTGAACTCCAATGCTCCTCTTCTCGCCTCCCTCCTATCCCTCACATCCCTCCCTAGGCCTCTTCGACTAGATATTAATATAGATGAAAACCGTGAAAATGAGGAGGAGGAGAAGGAGGAGGAGGAGGTGGAGGAATTTGAACAAGCATTAGGCTAACCAGAAAAAAGCCTAGTCATCCTCTATATTAAACTCCTATGCCCTTCTTCCTGCCTCGTTCCTATCCCTCACATCCCTCCCTAGGCCTCTTCAACTAGATATTAATATAGATGAAAACAGTGAAAATGAGGAGGTGGGGGAATTTGAACAAGCATTAGGCTAACCGTAAATAGCCTAGTCATCCTCTAGTAAACTCCTATGCCCCTCTTCCTGCCTCCCTCCTGTTCCTCTCATCCCTCTTCCACTATGTAAGGAACCCGATTGACACTGCCCATACCCTGTCACTCTGAGTTAACGAATTATGCGGATTATTTAAGACTAACAATAGCATAGATTAACTTTTACGGACCATAGACAATGAATAAAAGATAAAGGGAATAAATAACAATACAGAATGGAAGGGACAGAATAAGACACACCGGCACTCAAGATACAGCACAGGAAGCAGCTCAAGGGCGGAAAAGTAAATAAAATAAAAATACGAAAACTCAAATAAAAGCTGCCGGAGTGCTGTTACTGTACCAAAGGCGGAAGTGAGTGGCTGAGGCTGAGGAAAGGTCAGCTTGATGTGTAGAGAATCATTCGCATGCGTTGGAAAAGAACACTAATAAATAAGAAACAAACAATAAAGGTAATACAAGGTAGGAGTGTGGCAACCATGAGAGAGAGACAGATGAAGCATGTGTCTCGAACCTCTCTCTCTCTCTCTCTCTCTCTCTCTAAACAGTACTTAAATGCCTCCTACCATATCACTTTGGGGCTCCGGGCTGTCACCTCCATATCTCCGGCCTTTGTGTCCCGCCTCAGTCTCCGTAACTTTGGATTAGTCCACGCATCAGTCAGCACAACGTGACGCCACCACCCACACGCCCGCCCTCACTGACAAACACTCCGACACTGACTCACACCTGCACGCCCGCCCTCACTGACCAACACTCCGACACTGACTCACACCTGCACGCCCGCCCTCACTGACCAACACTCCGACACTGACTCACACCTGCACGCCCGCCCTCACTGACCAACACTCCGACACTGACTCACACCTGCACGCCCACCCTCACTGACTAAACACCCGCACGCCCACCCTCACTGACCAACACTCCGACAATGACTCGACACCTGCACGCCCACCCTCACTGACCAACACTCCTACACTGACTCTACACCAGCACTCCCACCCTCACTGACCAACAATCCGACACTGACACAACACCCGCACGCCCGCGCTCACTGACCAACACCCGACACTGACTCAACACCCACACGCCCGCCCTCACTGACCAACACTCCGACACTGACTCACACCTGCACGCCCACCCTCACTGACCAACACTCCGACACTGACTCAACACCCGCACACCCACCCTCACTGACCAACACTCCGACACTTACTCAACACCCGCACGCCCACCTCACTGACCAACACCCGACCCTGACACAACACCCGCACGCCCACCCTCACTGACCAACACTCCGACACTGACTCAACACCCGCACGCCCACCCTCACTGACCAACACGACACTGACTCAACACCCGCACGCCCACCTCATCTGACCACACCCAACTGACACTGACTCAACACCTGCACGCCCACCCTCACTGACCAACACCTGACACTGACTCAACACCTGCACGCCCACCCTCACTGACCAACACCCGACACTGACTCAACACCTGCACGCCCACCCTCACTGACCAACACTCCGACACTGACTCAACACCTGCACGCCCGCCCTCACTGACCAACACTCCGACACTGACTCAACACCTGCACGCCCACCCTCACTGACCAACACTCCGACACTGACTCAACACCCACGCCCGCCCTCACTGACCAACACTCCGACACTGACTCAACACCTGCACGCCCGCCCTCACTGACCAACACTCCAACACTGACTCAACACCTGCACGCCCGCCCTCACTGACCAACACTGACACTGACTCAACACCCGCACGCCCGCCCTCACTGACCAACACTGACACTGACTCAACACCCGCACGCCCGCCCTCACTGACCAACACTCCAACACTGACTCAACACCCGCACGCCCGCCCTCACTGACCAACACCCCAACACTGACACTGACTCAACACCCGCACGCCCACCCTCACTGACCAACACTCCGACACTGACTCGACACCTGCACGCCCACCCTCACTGACCAACACTCCAACACTGACTCAACACCCGCACGCCCACCCTCACTGACCAACACTCCAACACTGACTCGACACCTGCACGCCCACCCTCACTGACCAACACTCCAACACTGACTCACACCTGCACGCCCGCCCTCACTGACCAACACTACAACACTGACTCACACCTGCACGCCCGCCCTCACTGACCAACACTCCGACACTGACTCACACCTGCACGCCCACCCTCACTGACCAACACTCCGACACTGACTCGACACCTGCATCACCAGATTGTCGTACTCAGCCTCTTTTGTTTTCCGATTTCCGACCCCAAAACTGTCTCCTCACTCCAAAAACTACATTTATCTATAGTTACCGTTGAAGGGTTATATTATTAGTGTCTTTTTGCTATAGTTAAGTGTCTAAATACGGTAAATACAATGGTGGGTACGATAATCTGGCAACCCTGCTCACCACCACTAGTGTAATTCACAGTGGAAATTTGAAAACGTAACATTTGGCAAAAAGTATCAATTCGGATTTCTGATCATGACAAGTAAGAAATACGG
>NC_066528.1:7702890-7765390 GCF_024679095.1 Eriocheir sinensis
GAGAGAGAGATTTACATAGATTTACATAGAAATCCAGACCACACAGAGCCCATGGTCCAGACTCCAGACTAGGTGGTCTGTCCTTAAATCTGAGTGATTGTACATTAATCAGATGTCTCCAAAACGTTGCATTTCAACTCTAGTTAATATTAAGTTCAAGGAAGTGACGGTCGAGCTTGTTTTTAAAGGAGTCAGTCGTGTTACACTGGACCACTGGAGGTGGGAGCTTATTCCATTCTCGCACTACAACGTTGGTGAAGAAAAATTTGGTGCAGTCTCAATTTACTTTTCTACATTGTGAACGGGGCACTGTGCCGACTCTGGGCCACGACAACCCAGCGACTTTTGCATTTGACAAGTCGGCTCCCACGCTCCAAGAATGGGGGGGGATTTTTTTGACGTCTTGGTGTCGGCTACCATGATTTCTGACTGTCTGGGACATTCGGCCAACTAGTTGCCAGCAGGTCTGTGACGTGCTGCCAACTAGTCTCAAGACGAGTCTCAACGGTCATTTTTTGAAATGGCGCCATGTCTACGACAACCACGAATCTGCCGACCGATTGGCCGACAGTCGCAGAGGTCTTGACGATAGTCTTGCAGATTGTCTGTCAACTGGTTGGCCGACCAGCTGGCCGACACTCGCCAAGGAGTTGGCCGACGGTCTTCGCGACTGTCTTGGCGGCAGCCTTGCCGTTCCTTAAAATACGGAATCGCCCTGTATTCGAGAATGAAATGTAGCGTTTCGTTTTTAACCAATACGGAACGGCATTTGTTCCGTATTTTGTTATCGGAATGGTCAAGCAGATGCAATTCAGTATCTTAAAATTGTAGTGAGCGCATTTTTCGGTTAATCACAAAACCAGTCCGTAAAATTTGTCAAGGTTCGTCCTAAAATACGTGGAGAGTACGAGACGTAACGTCCCTCCCCCCTCCCTCTTGCCTCCACCAGCAGCGTGCTGCGGCTGTCACTCATTGCATGCTCGAGAAATTTTAGGGTTGCCAGCCGTTCCTTTAAATATGGATCCATTCCGTACTGGAGAGTGAGATGTTACATTCCACACTTTTCTGACCTCAGGTGGCAACCCTAGCTGTGCCATTCAACACGAGAGAGAGGCAGCAGGAGTGCGTGCGTGCCGTGCGGCTCCCAAATTTGTGCCAGTCACAGTAAAACGTAACCATGCCCAGAAGTTGTTGTGCTCGTGATTGTAAAATGAAAATATAAATTCCCTGATGGCGGCATTGTTAGCCAATATTTCTGAGCCGACAGTCAAGAACGTCCTTCATTAGGCGAAGACTGTCGTCACGACAGTCCCTCATTATTCTGAAGTAGTCGGCACCGACGACTGTGCCGATAGGAAACGGTAAAAAATTGAAAAATAGCTCCGACAGTCGTCACGACTGTCGCAAGACTTGACTAGAGTCCCTTGATAGAGAGAGTCCCGACATAGGCGGCACTGTGTATAAGGCTGCTGGGCGCCATTTTTGGCCCTTGGAGCACCGCGCCAACTTTGTACTGAAGTAATAAAAACATAATTTTACCTATTTTGGAAGCGGACCGGCTGCTTTTAATGTAACAATGCCTTGCTGCCTAGCCTTCGGCTGTAGCAACATGCCACAGAGGGGATACAAAGTGTATAATTTAACTGCAAGGCCGCTGAGAAGACAGAGGTGTGCTAACAGTCAGTCGTCTTGGGAGGAAACCATCGGTTATGACAGCAAGACACACACACTGCCATTGTGTGTGTCTTGCTGTCATAACCGCCCTCCCTTTGTACTGTCAATGGAAAATTGGAAATCATTGTGTGAGAGGCACAGCTACGAGGATTGAGACAATCGTTCACATCAGGTCCTGCCATCGAAGCTGATGAGGGAAGGTGTGGCCCTTGTGGCCAAAATTATTGGGTGTGATCTCTCCCACAGGGCTCTAGCTGTTATTACAGACCCACAATGGATATTTCACAGTCTCATCAAGGCCACAGTCTAATAGACTGGACGTGTTACGAGAGTTTAATGAACAGAAGCTAGCTTTTGGTGAGCCATACCTGTCTTGGTAAAACTTTAGAATCACACCCAACTCACTCTAAAGGTTAACACATTATTTGTTTATATTGTATTTGCTAATCATCACTCTGGTAACCGTTTCCATTATTATTACTCGTTTATGAGATTTTAAGATGCGGGGAAATATTGCTATTTCAGCGGTGATAGGTTAGGTTACTATTTGCTCATGTGAAGGGTCTTCAACTAGGAACTCCTCTAGGTTGGGTTATAAGTGCATCTTTACTTAATAGCCCAATGTATAAGGCTGCACAGTCTTCATTTTCATGGGTACCAATGTCATTATAATATGTTGAAGACGTGTGCATTTTCCTACAGTATTCTCTAAACCAAGCTATTTTGACCCTCAAGCAAAATGAAACACGTTTACATGGCCTTATTATTTTACTATATTATTTTTTTAATCAACAATAAGTATTTAAATTAAATTAAATGTTATTGAATTATAATCATTGATGACTTATCTTCACAATACCTTGGAATCGCACAGAACGTTTATTGTAGCAATAGTGTGTGTGTGTGTGTGTGTGTGTGTGTGTGTGTGTGTGTGTGTGTGTGTGTGTGTGTGTGTGTGTGTGTGTGTGTGTGTGTGTGTGTGTGTGTGTGTGTGTCTAGTTGTTAAACGTGAATCTTCCCAAAATGACCACGATCTTCCCTTTGGCAGTTAGCACAGTACTATAGAACCTTACAGAAAGCATGTACGTTTAAGCACATCCATAGACTTCACAACTAGTTGACGGGAAATCTCTTCAGTCTTGGCGCGCTGGCTTCGCGTAAGGGGCCGATTGTTATGGCGACTTTCACTGCGACAACTCAAACACACTCTGCGTTCTTACTCCGAATTTAAGTGGAAACAGGACGAAATCTTCAAGTTTTAGTGCATACAAGCAGGCAGGAGTGTCTCTAGAGTGATTTGGTCGAGGATTCAAGGTAACTTATATAAAATAGCACCATGCGTGCACTTTGAAAACGTTGTGTAAAAAATGGCAAATTTGCGTAACTTTAGGTTGAAATCTTTACGTAAAATGAATGATAACTGTAGGATAGTGAAGTCCACAGTTTTACGTATTAGGAAACAAGAAATGTACGTTTAGTTAGTGCCTACATGGCAACTCAGCTCAGTTCCCCGTCGCCTAACTCGCCTTAGGCACGCAGTCAGCTGGGCACTTCCTCTGTAAAGGATTATCGCTGTCCTGCCTCTGTTTACTCTCCAAGTAAAGGACCTACAGTTATTCATCGTCTCTGCACCTTACCCACAACTGCAAGGATCCAGAGGACGATACAAGAAGACACAGAAGGCAGTGGATCGAGTGGAAGTGACGGAGGAGACACAAGATATGAGGACGCCGCGACCCCGTGGAGTAAACTGTGGAGGAGCCGTACTACGCCATCAGTGCAGTGACTCAGTGTTGTGTGCAGTGCAGTGGTGTGTTCAGTGCAGTGTGGTAGTGAGGGGGCTGTTCACTACGTCCTACGGGGTCGAGTATGTGTGCATGGGGAAGGCCAACTCTGACCCGACTGAGCACTTGCAAGCGCCGCACCAAGTGCGGCGACAACTACTGGACGAGCTTGCAGAAATTCATCGTTAGCAACAGGTTGGCCCAGCGCCTGCATTTTCTGAAGATCGTCTGGTTCTTCACCGGGGACCTGCAGGCCGACCTGGACCGGGCCAAGGCAGAGGAGAAGGAGGACGACGAGGTGATCTTGGCCCAGCTTGCCAGGGAGCTGGCCGACGACCAGCCGGACTTGCCGACGGACGAGTTGCTCCTCGCCGCGGTCGGCAACTACGCCGGCTACCTGGCCAGGAAGGTCCAGGCCAACTCCTCTGTGGCCGAGTGCTGCAAGCAGGAGCTTGCCCAGCAGGAGGAGATGAAGATTACCGTGGAGCTCGAGAGGGGCGACCCGCCCTCTGTGATGTTCGACGCCCTGGTCGAGCTGGTCGACAGGGGAGAGCTGGAGACGGGCCGGGCGGTCCTGAAGCGGCCATCTCTCCCAATGGCCCACATGGCGTCCTTCGGGATGTCGCTGTGGGACTCCCTGATGTGCAGGGAGGACAAGAAGGAGCGCAGGTTGAGGTTCCTCCCTTGCCATGCGCCACAGGGACGGGTTCAGGCACCTCCTGGAGTTCCTGGCGGCCTCAGACCCGACCTTGCAGGGGTACAGGTGCCAGGAGGGGCACAACCTGGCCAACACCATCTTGCCGCACATCAGCAGGTCCCTCTTCAACTGTTTCGGTGCTAATTTCTCCAAGGACGTGACCTCAGAAGCGAGGAAGAACAAGGCCTTGAAGCAGCCGACCGGCAGGAAGAGGAGCAGTATCGAGGAGGGCAGGAAGGAGACGGCGAGGAACAGGGACGTGTACAAGTCCAGGAAACTGACTGGGGCCCACAAGTCATAGGCCAAAAGGCTAAAGTGATTGTTCAGGGACGAGGGCCAGATAGCCGGCAAGACGTGCTGCGGCAATAGTGACATCGGAATTCAACCAAAATAAGTTGTGATTTGTTGAGTAAAATTAAGATGTTTCTGCATGCTTTCCTCAAGTATTAAGTTTCTAATGTGAAAATTAAGTGATTTATTAGATGTTAAAAACTTACGTAAAAAATTGCACTAAATAAAAAAAAATAAGTAGCTATTTCGGGCAAAAACTTATAAGATATGCTAAATATTGCTATTGATTCTGAAAATATAAGTGATTATCTCTGCATTTGGTGATGTTTGTGCATCTAGCGTAAAATCTGAGGATTTTATAGCCTTTTTAAGTTTTGTTATACTTATATAAAAAAACAATTAATCGGGATTTTATTAGGGAACGACTTTGAATTTTTTGATACCACTGCTCATGGAGACTCATATATGCCTAAGGGAGGTGCCTGTTTTAGTTTCAGGTCGCTAGCTGCTTTGGTTTTGAAAATATTTAAATTTTAAATTTTTGAAAATCGGCCCCCTGCGAATCGGCCCCGCGCCCCGTTTCCCGTCAAGAGATTGTGAAGTCTATGGCACATCATTGTAAGGGTTGCCCGGTGGTGGATGATTCATCCCCTTAGAAGGGGAACGGTTTCGCACGATTCATGAGGAGATTCGACTCACTGGCTGCAGGGGGGTTGCCACACACTGGTTTTGGAGATACCACTCGGAGATCGACTGAAGTGTAGGTTGAACTGTACTGTAATTCTAGTCAACAGTCGTAGTTATAAATAAAGCTTGAATTGTAATGTGGACGATAGATATGATGGCTCACAGGAGTGGGCGCAGAAAAAAAAAGGTCGAGGCCGTGGTATATCAGTCACCTTGCTTCTACACATAGGTCTGCATTATCAAACTCTTCGAAGGCTCAGTCCATCCATTTCGAAAGGCTCGCAGAAGTTGTCGGGGTTTCCAGGGTTGGGTGGTTTCCTGAGCCCGGTGGTAGTTTTGTAAGGCCTCCGCGCTGTGAACGGGAAAAACACTCTTGACAACTCGACGTAGCTCCTCTCTGACCTTAAAAAATAGTCGTAACAAGAACCAGAAGCGTTTGATAATACCATTCTCAGTCATTTTGCCTCTACACTGATACCCCTAAGCTCTTGTCAACGCGCTTACATAAACCTGAGAATATTGACCTAGATGGGAACAAACTTACGAACACACGGTATTTTTCAATGCACGTTTGTGATTAAAGTTATTTTTTTCTATGATAGATGTCAAGGTATATGGCACTGCTTAAACTTCGCTTTCCACGCTGTGACACATGAAAACTTTGTTCACGAGGGCAACATAATATGTTTTCCATGCCTCGCTGAATCCGATATGTTCTGAGCGAAGAAGCGGCCAAAGCAGTGAATAGACAGGCGAACTTGTAGCGCTCCTGGAAAGGTTAACTTCTGTTTTGTTGATTTGGTTGTTGGATAAAATAAACTTGTAAAGATAAACAGTGATTACCCGCACGTCACACTGGCCCTGTGTCCCGGGGTAATGGTTCTTCCCCGCTGCAGGCTCTGGGGCCAGCGAGATTGTGATGAGCGCGGCTATAACGCGTCCCCATTGTACCTTTA
This sequence comes from Eriocheir sinensis, assembly GCF_024679095.1. Taxonomy (NCBI): domain Eukaryota; kingdom Metazoa; phylum Arthropoda; class Malacostraca; order Decapoda; family Varunidae; genus Eriocheir; species Eriocheir sinensis. The sequence goes on from NC_066528.1 coordinate 7,708,980, forward strand.
TCTTACAAGGCTGAGGGCAAGGCTGAGGGTGAGGGAGTGTCGAGTAATTACCAAACACTCATTTGTAAAGGTTGACTCTGTGGACAATATTAAAGATTCTTGTTGGTGATCTGTAACACCTTCATTCCCGAAGAAATATAACTACAACTAAATCATTACCTTTTATTGATATATTTTGAGGAAAGATAACGATAGATAAGTAAGAAGTAGACAGGTAACGATAGATAACGATAGACAGATGAGATAGAGGATAGATGAGGAAAATCAAACAAAAAAACAAACAGCAGTAGTAGCCTATATGGGAAGATTTAAGGGGTGGGGAGTGCCCATACAATATTACCCATTATGCCTTAGATAAATAGACTGAGTTAATTGTTATCCCTCAGAACGTGATATAAGTGTGAAAATCTCTTCTTTAAGGTGGCCTGGCCGGGCTCCTCATAGTTGCAACACTGAACAAAGATGGCAGCCTGTGTGTTTACCTCTGTGTGACCTATAGACGTCCTGTTATCGTCGAGGGGATATCCTGTCCCATACCCATAACTCCTGTCCCATAACTCTGGAACAATCTTCCTTCATCTGTATTTCCTCCTGCCTACGACTTGAACTCTTTCAAGAGGAGGGTATCAGGACATCTCTCCTCCCGTATTTGATCTTGCTTTCGGCCACCTCTTTTGTTTCTTTTTTAGGAGCAGCGAGTAGCGGTTTTTTTTTATTATTGTTTTCTTTTTTTGTGTGCCCTTGAGCTGCCTCCTTGTTGTAAAAAAAAAAAAGAAAAAAAAAAGACACGTAGGCTCGCTTCTCTACACACAGAGACACACTCGCCATGGTGCAGACCGGTGTGATTGTCGCTGCCTTGCTCGCTCTGGGTGCTGGGGGCGCCCTCAACCCTGCCTCGGCCCAGCAGCAGGTCTGTGGCGCCCCTGATCAAGTAGTGAGGTACTCTGAAGACGAAGTGATGTTTTCCAGTGCAGAAGGATACAATCTGTGGAGCGCGGGGTACGTGCAGCCGGGAAGTGATTTTAGAGGGATCAGCGTCAAAGTAAAACAAGGGAATGTTCAACACGTAGCTTGGTTCCCTGCTGACCCTTGCTTCCCTGACACAGGAGAGAAGTGGGTGCCGCTGAGAGTGGAGGTAAAGTACTTATACTACAGGAAAACACCGTCGACTCACAATTCATATCCTTATGTATGCTTCGCTCGCTTCCAGCTGAGCACAAATTACTGCCAATGGACATGTGATAGCCATGGCATATGTCAGTTAATTGGAAATCTGAGTGTTGTGGCTCATGGGCCCTCATATTGGAGAAGGAACCATCCAGGAATAACGTGTCTTGCAAATGTGGTGTCGACTCCACAGCCCACCGATGCGTACATCTGCGAGAACCCTCCATTCAGGCCACCTTCACGCACTATCCCACCTACAACCACCACCCCAACCACGACTACAACCACCCCAACAACGACTACAACAACCACAACCACGACTTCCACCATCCTAACCACTACGGAAAAGACATCAACACCCACAACCACAGATCCCTTCCCGTCCCCTGCGTCATCTGCGTCTTCGTCGGTGGTGCTGCTAATAGTGGTGCCGGTGGTGGTGGTGGTGATATTCCTGGTGATAGTGGTGGTGGTGGTGGTGGTGGTGGTGGTGGTGGTGGTGGTGGTGATATTCCTGGTGATAGTGGTGGTGGTGGTGGTGGTGGTGGTCTGCCGCAGGCGACGAAGACGCAGATCAGCGGCATCACGTTAGTATTGTGTCTTTTCCTTGTTGGGATTTTACGTAAGGTCACAGGTCGGTATTCCCAGACGCTTCCGCCTCTCACATCAACTATTTCCAAGGGCCGAAAAAGGACATCAATCGGGTTACAGTGAGTGTTTTTTAGGTTTATGACACAGAAGAAGGGTCAGACTACCAGAAGGGTCATAAACTACCCCTGGAAGTGCCCGAAGCTCCTACGAAACCCTTGTCAAATGTGTGTGCTTGTGTTCCGAAATGTTTAAGAATGACCCTGTCGTAACCCTATTAATTTCGGCGTCCAATCACACGTAATGGACAAAGCTTTCGTATACAGTGTTTAGGGCATTTCCACGAGTAGTTTTACGGGCTGGCGGTAGCGTGACCCTTCTTCTGTACCATCAAACTAGAGAGAACCTTGCAAACCGAGTGATCTCCTTTTCGACCTTTGGAAATACAGCTGACGCGAGAGGCGAAAACGTCGGAGAAAACCAACCCTTTTACCAAGCACACGTATTTGACAAGGGTTTCGAGGGAGTTTTGGGCATTTCCAGGGGAAGTTATATGACTCGGCTTGTAGTTTGACCTTTCTTCTGTGCCATGAACCTAAAAAGAACGCATTAGAACCCCTGCTGACCTCCTTTTAGGCCTTTGGAAATAGTTGATATGGGAACCGGGAGCGTCTGAGAACAAAGACCGTAGCACAGCCGGAAATGCGCTGCTCTCGTGGTGCTTCGAGTCTCAGCTGTCCTATGTAGCTTTGTAGTTATTTATTTATTTTTATTTGACGATCTCTTTGCCGAGGCTGTTTGACCTTTCAAAGCTTCGATGTGGAAAACTGTATTCCATCCTTCGTCTGTCTTTCTCAAACCTTTCCATGTTCCTTTGTTAAACTATCCCACCCATTCTCTCTCTCTCTCTCTCTCTCTCTCTCTCTCTCTCTCTCTCTCTCTCTCTCTCTCTCTCTCTCTCTCTCTCTCTCTCTCTCTCTCTCTCTCTCTCTCTCTCTCTCTCTCTCTCTCTCTCTCTCTCTCTCTCTCTCTCTCTCTCTCTCTCTCTCTCTCTCTCTCTCTCTCCTCTCTCTCTCTCTCTCTCTCTCTCTCTCTCTCTCTCTCTCTCTCTCTCTCTTCTCTAAGAATAGGTGACAGATCCTTTTCCTATGTAACTAACTTCTTGTATTCTCTCCATCTTCATTACACTTCTCGTTCTTCTGCTTTGTAATCCGTCAGTTTCCCAATGAATAGTTCAGTGATGCCTCTTACAACTGTCGGCCAATAATTTGCTTTTCTTGCCCTGAATTTCGTTTCCCAAGACTGGTTCCATTCGTGAGTCCCGTCTGGATCATCCCGGAGTATTTTTAAGTCCTTCTCAGTTTCCACTTTCCTCATGGTCTTCATTTGTCCACCATATAATTTACGTAAACCAGGAACATAATATGTGCATCAGTGTGTGTGTGTGTGTGTGTGTGTGTGTGTGTGTGTGTGTGTGTGTGTAATTCACCACGGCCTGATCACGAGTTGGACTCGCTTTCGCCAGCGGTACCCTCCCGACACGAGCAAGTGCTCATTATCGTCGATCTCTGGGTACTGCCAGGACCTCACACACCACACACCCCATCCCCCTTGCTCAAGGGGGGACAGTAACCACTCCTAGTCATCGGAAAGAATCCGGCCAGAGCGGGGCTCGAACCGCCGCCTGTTTGGCCGTGTAGCCTTGCAGCACGGCGCTCTAACCATTGAGCTACCGGAGCGGTATAAGCTAGCGGAGCGGATGTGTGTGTGTGTGTGTGTGTGTGTGTGTGTGTGTGTGTGTGTGATACTAGAAATGACAATACGTATATAGAATTATTAAAAACTGATTATACTACTACTACTACTACTACTACTCCTTTGACCCTGACTACTACTACTACTACTGCTACTACTACTACTACTACTGCTACTACTACTACTACTACTACTACTACTATTACTATTACTTATTACTATTATAACAACTGATAAACAGGCATGGGGGTCCAGTATCACCACCAGCCTGACCCACCCACATCCACACAAGACTATGTCATCGAGAACAACCTGTATGAACCACTCGGAGGCCTCGTTAACCCCACCAGAGCCAGGGATGACCAGCAACAAGTATACGTCGTGGAGAACAACCTGTATGAACCTCTCCCTGGACCTGTAAACCCCACCAGAGCCAGGGATGACCAGCAACAATTATACGTCGTGGAGAACAACCTGTATGAACCTCTCCCTGGACCTGTAAACCCCACCAGTGCCAGGGATGACCAGCAACAAGTATACATCGTGGAGAACAACCTGTATGAACCTCTCCCTGGACCTGTTAACCCCACCAGAGCCAGGGAAGACCAGCAACAAGTATATGTCGTGGAGAACAACCTGTATGAACCTCTCCCTGGACCTGCCAACCCTGGTGCTACATGGGAGCGGCAAGGGACGGTAGTAGTGGAGAACGATCTCTATGAACCACTCGGTGTCCCTCGTACCAGCACCACCAGAGGACACACCCATAGATGAAGACACTGGTTTGTATAATAAAGATTCCTATAATATAACGGCAAGGGACAGTAGTCGTGGAAAATGGTCTCTATGAACCACTCCGTGTCCCTCGTACCAGCACCACCAGAAGACATACTTTAATAAAAAAAAGTAATGTGTATAATAAAGATTCCTATAATTGAACTCGACCATGCTGATTATGAAGCTTAGATACTGTCATGAACCAACTGAATGCGCGTTCTGTTATTAAGTAAGGCTTAAGTAAGTTTAAGTAAGGTTCCTGAATTCCTGTACTTTTTATAGGAGGGGACAGCGCCGATAAGAAAACTACCACTAGGAGTCTTTTGGTTTGCCGCATAATCTGTTTCTTGTCCAAAGGCACACAGACGGTCACAAACAGCATCATTACAGCTAATAACACTTGGACAGACGCACAAACTCTTTCCTGGACGCTGGGCAACAAGCACACACCGTTCCTTGCCCCACTGCCTTAGGGTCATGTTCGTAAACTTTCAGCGCCAAGCACACACATTTAACAAGGCTTTCAGGGGATTTGTGGGCATTTCCAGTGGTAGTAGTTTTATGACCTGGTGGTAGTCTGGCAGAGTTCCTGCACCATGAAGGTAAAGAAACACTCAAGATGACGTGTTTAACCTCTTCCTTGGCCTTTAGAAATGACTGAGGTAAGAGAAGGATGTGTTTGAGAATAGTGACCTTAGTGCACCGGACTGTTACTTAGCCTTGTGTTACAGCGTGTTGCCTGTGTTAAGTTAAGTCACGGTGTGTTGGTGGCCGTGTTTCTGATTATGGTGACTTTCCAGCAGCCAGAAAATGTAAATGTTGATGGTAAATGTAATGTAAGCAAGTAAATGTAATGGTTGATGAATGCTGCAGCAGGTTTTGGCTGGTAGAGGAGGCATTCCTCAAGGTGATATATTTCGTCACCTATTTAACCGGTTTTACTTTTAATATCTCCATGTTGAATTGAATGAACACTTTCTTTGGCCTTTTGTGTTATGATTTTGTAGTACTTAATAATGCTTGCTCACCACTTCCTGACATATATAAAAAGTAAACTGTCATGGGTTAGATAACAGTCACTTGTGAAGGGTTTGTTTGCCTTACAGATGTTACTGTCTATTGGCCAGGTCGACAGTCCAACACAGTCACTGTCAGCGCCCAAACCAAACCATATTCCCCACAATGATCCGTTAATTATACTCAATACCAGGTACTAATAAAGAGATTTACTATAAAGTCTCCTAAAATTCCCTCCTCCTTTTTATATCCACGCCAAACACTGGAGCTACAAGGAATTTTGTTGTGTTCTGTGTTTGGTTTGGGAGCTGACAAACCTGATGTATTGGCTGTAAACTGTCCCATGTAACTACTTCTCCAGACCTGATGTGGAGCACCTGTATGTTGTTATATAAAACTGTCCCATGTAACTACTTCTCCAGACCTGATGTGGAGCACCGTTATGTTGTTATATAAAACTGTCCCATGTAACTACTTCTCCAGACCTGATGTGGAGCACCTGTATGTTGTTATATAAAACTGTCCCATGTAACTACTTCTCCAGACCTGATGTGGAGCACCTGTATGTTGTTATATAAAACTGTCCCATATAGCTACTTCTCCAGACCTGATGTGGAGCACCGTTATGTTGTTATATAAAACTGTCCCATGTAGCTACTTCTCCAGACCTGATGTGGAGCACCGTTATGTTGTTATATAAAACTGTCCCATGTAACTACTTCTCCAGACCTGATGTGGAGCACCGTTATGTTGTTATATAAAACTGTCCCATGTAACTACTTCTCCAGACCTGATGTGGAGCACCTGTATGTTGTTATATAAAACTGTTCCATGTAACTACTTCTCCAGACCTGATGTGGAGCACCGTTATGTTGTTATATAAAACTGTCCCATGTAACTACTTCTCCAGACCTGATGTGGAGCACCTGTATGTTGTTATATACAACTGTCCCATGTAACTACTTCTCCAGACCTGATGTGGAGCACCGTTATGTTGTTATATAAAACTGTCCCATGTAGCTACTTCTACAGACCTGATGTGGAGCACCGTTATGTTGTTATATAAAACTGTCCCATGTAACTACTTCTACAGACCTGATGTGGAGCACCGTTATGTTGTTATATAAAACTGTCCCATGTAACTACTTCTCCAGACCTGATGTGGAGCACCGTTATGTTGTTATATAAAACTACTGCAAGTTCTCCGTGAAGGTGTTAGTACATGTAGAAGGGTGAGTGCATACACTCTTCAGGTACTTATTTATAAACAATACTTAGGTTAGTACATGTATCTAACTGTTCTACATATGACTAGACAAAAGTATAGGACCTTGTGTGACTAGATAATTGCTCTGCTGCAGCACAGGATGTGTATCTGCTTTATAACATTACACACTGAATCTGCCTGTGATGATCTCTTGTACAATAACCACTGTCTTGATAATAAAACATCTTCTTTAGGTCTTACAGACAACAAAGTTATCTGTTTGTAGTAAACCTTGGCTGTGGCCTCTGAGATGTGTTGATGTGCGTAGTCCTGCACAATACACAGCCACTGTTTTGCACAGAACAGCATGGAAGGCACAATGTAACAATGACTAGACTAAACAGGTCAGCCGCTGGACACCCAATCTTCAAAATACAAGAGTGACTTACTAACAGGAAAACATCTACAAGCAGAACCCACAGCTACTGTAGACCCACAACCTCTACGACAGCTAATAATGTTACTGCAGTAGAGCAGCACAACCACTCAACAAAGGCCGGGTCCTCCCCTCAAGGAGTGGTGGAAGGCTGGGCAGGAAGCCAGGAGTACCTGATTGTGTAAGGCCACTGGTTGGGCAAGGCACACTGAGCGTTACTTCTCGTCCTAAGGCATTGGAAGGGATGGGGGGGGGGGGGGGAACGGCTGTTACTGGTGGACCTGCGCCTCCTCTTCATTAATTTATTTTCCAAAAACACATCTTGGAGTGAAAGACTTGTGTTCTTATCTTCTATAAATAAGTATGAGACAAGAGGCAACATAAATTAGAGGCAAGTTCAGTGTGTGTATCACTGAGGGGGTGGAGGTGGAGGGCTACTGACCTGCTGGGGGGTTAGAGACAATTCCCAGCCTGTGTCTGCGAGCCCGGGCAGGCGAAGGGGCTCAAGTCTCCTTGGGCAGAGGGAACCACCAGCATCTGTGTGGGATGAACGTAATTTGGAGTTAATCCCTTGACTGCAGATTTCCTACAAGAAGACATCACCAAGCTATACAGGAGTGTAAGAAAAAGTGGCTGCTACAATTCTATGAAGAAAAATGTAGAGTCCTGCACCTTGGGAGAGGAAATCCAGCATACTAATACCACATGGGAAACACTCCACTATCCACCACAGAGGCAAAGAAAGACCTATTGTATATGTAACCAGGCTACCAGTGAAGGCGAAATCCGTGCCAATCGCAGCGGACGGGTTAATGGCAGTACAAAACAGGATTGAGTTTGTACAAAGACAAATGACATGAGGATGCGATACCTTGATACGTGATTCACCGAGGGCAACAACTCGGGTCCATTATGAGAGCTTCAACTGTTACCCATTATCATCACTACAGTGCCAACACTTATGACATTAATTATTCTTTATTTTGAGGCAAAGCAAACAGCGCCCTGAGCACCACTAAATGAAAACAGATAAAATTGTTGTCTTTTCTGCTGCTCACCAAACCCTCCATAACAGACCAACCTTTGGAGCGTCACCGTATTTCTGTGTGTCGTCATTCCCCTCCTGCGGCAGCTTGCTGAGGTAGGGTGACGGCACCGGCCCGTGGTGACAGGTGTGCTGGCTTACAGGTTTGGCCCCAGGAAAAGTGAGTTCAAGGCAGTGGTATCAGTTATATTGCTACCACATTGATAGGCCTAAGCGCTTGTCAACGCGTTCACACAGAACCCGAGGGTCATATTCTTAAACATTTAGGCGTCCAAGCAAACATATCTGGCACGGCTTTCGTGGGAGTTTTGGGCACTTCCACGGGTAGTTTGATGACCCTTCTTCTGTAGGCTGCCGTGAACCTAAGAAAACACTCATCAGGACCCTTCTGATCTCCTTTCCGGCCTTTGGAAGTAGTTGACGTGAGAGGCGGAAACGTCGGGGAATACCGACCTGCTAGAGAGGAAAGTTGTCACAGTAAGAACCGACAGTGTGTTCCAGTGTACCTTCGTTTGTGGTTCAAACTATTTTATTCTCTGATAGACGTCTGTGTATATGGCACTACTCCAACTTAGCTTTCCCCTCTGTGACACATGAAAACTTTTTTTACTATGGCAAAATAATAAGTTTTTCTGTGCCTCGCTGAGTCCGATATGTTCTGAGCGAAGCAGCGACCAAACCACTGAATAGATAGACGAATTACTTGTAGCGCTCCTGGAAAGGTTAACTTCTGTTTTGTTGATTTGGTTGTAACATCTACGGTAACATTGTGAAGATAAACAGTGATTACCCGCACGTCACACTGGCCCTGTGTCCCGGGGTAATGGTTCTTCCCCGCTGCAGGCTCTGGGGCCAGCGAGATTGTGATGAGCGCGGCTATAACGCGTCCTCATTGTACCTTTATCTTACAAGGCTGAGGGCAAGGCTGAGGGTGACGGAGTGTCGAGTAATTACCAAACACTCATTTGTAAAGGATGACTCTGTGGACAATATTAAAACATTCCCGTTGATGGCAACATAAAACTTTCATTCATGAGCGCTGTAATTACAAACCATTATCTTATATTAATATATTTTAAAGAAAGATTGTATTTCAGCCAATAGAAAAGGAAAAAACAAAACACAAACAGGAGCTATACAGTCTGTATATGCGGTCAGCGCTTAGGGCTAGGGGAAGTAACTCGTGAGGGAACTCGGTGCCCACACAGTAGTAGGTGTTATCCATTTTGCTTTACGTAGATTGAGTTATTATTTCCCAAAATGTGGTATAAGTTGGAAAATCTTTTCTTTACTTAGGTGGCCCGAGCTCCTCATAGTTGCAACAGTGAATAAAGATGACAGCGTGTGTGTGCGAGACGTCGTAGAGAGGATATCCTGTCCCATGCTCAACACGTAGGCTCGCTTCTCCACACATAGAGATACACTCGCCATGGTGCAGACCGGTGTGCTTGTCGCTGCCTTGCTCGCTCTGGGTGCTGGGGGCGCCCTCAACCCCGCATCGGCCCAGAAGTGGTGTGGCTACCCTGATAAAGAAGTCGGATACTCGGAAAACGAAGTGATGTCTTCCAATGCAGAAGGACACAATGTGCGGAGCGATGGGTACGTGCGGCCGGGAAGTGATTTTAGAGGGATCAGCGTCAAAGTAAATCATTGGAATGCTCAACACGTAGCTTGGTTCCCTGCTGACCCTTGCTTCCCTGCCACAGGAGAGAAGTGGGAGTGGATGAAAGTGAACGTAACAAAGTACCAGGGGTGGACGAATCTTGGTTTAAAATATTGCTACATTCGCTTTGATCTGGTTACTGATTATTGCCGAAGGACATGTGCACGCTATAATGATGTCTCATGTGTGTGGCCCCTTGGAGGTCTGAGTGTTGTGGCTCGTGGGCCCTCAAATTGGAGAAGTGACCATCCAGGAACAACGTGTCTTGTAAATGTGCCGAGGCCATCACACCCTCCTGTGTACATCTGCGAAAAGCCTCCTCCATTCAGGCCACCTTCAGGCAGTATCTCACCTGCAACCACCACCCAAAGCACTACATCTGCGTCTTCGTCTTCGTCAGTGGTGTTGCTGATAGTGGTGCCGGTGGTGGCGGTGGTGATACTCCTGGTGATAGTGGTGATAGTGGTGGTGGTGGTCTGCCGCAGGCGACGAAGACGCAGATCAGCGGCATCACGTTAGTATTGTGTCTTTTCCTTGTTGTGATTTTACGTAAGGTCACAGGTCGGTATTCCCAGACGCTACCGCCTCTCACATCAACTATTTCCAAGGGCCGAAAAAGGACATCAATCGGGTTATAGTGAGTGTTTTTTAGGTTCATGGCACAGAAGAAGGGTCAGACTACCAGAATGGTCATAAACTGCCCCTGGAAGTGCCCGAAGCTCCTACGAAAGCCTTGTCAAATGTGTGTGCTTGTGTTCCGAAATGTTTAAGAATGACCCTGTCGTAACCCTATTAATTTCGGCGTCCAAGCACACGTAATTGACAAAGCTTTCGTATAGAGGTGTTTAGGGCATTTCCACGAGTAGTTTTACGGGCTGGCGGCAGCTTGACTCCTCTTCTGTACCATGAAACTAAAGAGAACCTTGCAAACCCCATTGATCTCCTTTTCGACCTTTGGAACTACAGCTGATGCGAGAGGCGAAAACGTCTGAGAAAACCAACCCTTTTTCCAAGCACACGTATTTGACAAGGGTTTCGAGGGAGTTTTGGGCATTTCCAGGGGAAGTTTTATGACTCAGGTTGTAGTTTGACCTTTCTTCTGTGCCATGAACCTAAAAAGAACGCATTAGAACCCCTGCTGACCTCCTTTTTTGGCCTTTGGAAATAGTTGATATGGGAACCGGGGGCGTCTGAGAACAAAGACCGTAGCACAGCCGGAAATGCGCTGCTCTCGTGGGGCTTCGAGTCTCAGCTGTCCTATGTAGCTTTGTAGTTATTTATTTTTATTTGACGATCTCTTTGCCGAGGCTGTTTGACCTTTCAAAGCTTCGATGTGGAAAACTGTATTCCATCCTTCGTCTGTCTTCTTCAAACCTTTCCATGTTCCTTTGTTAAACTATCCCACCCATTCTCTCTCTCTCTCTCTCTCTCTCTCTCTCTCTCTCTCTCTCTCTCTCTCTCTCTCTCTCTCTCTCTCTCTCTCTCTCTCTCTCTCTCTCTCTCTCTCTCTCTCTCTCTCTCTTTAAGAATAACAGCTACATCCTTTTCCTGTGTAACTAACTACTTGTATTCTCTCCATCTTCATTACACTTTTCGTTCTCCTGCTTTGTATATTCAAGTCTAAGGCGCAAAAGACCCATCGTGTTTTTTCACCTCTTCGTAAAAAGTCACTAAAGTATGTCTTCAGCTTAAAGGCCTCGTGGATGATGTGATTAATGTGTCTTATGGGTGACAGATCAGGCTGAATCACCCCCCCCCCTCCATTTAACTCCTACACTCCCCTCTCGTTTTTGTAATCCGTCAGTTTCCCAATGAATAGTTCAGTGATGCCTCTTACAACTGTCGGCCAATAATTTGCTTTTTTTCCATTGAATTTCGTTTCCCATGACTGGTTCCATTCGTGAGTCCCGTCTGGATCATCCCGGAGTATTTTTAAGTCTTTCTCAATTTCCACTTTCCTCAAGGTCTTCACTTCTGTCCACCATGTAATTTACGTAAACCAGGAACATATTATGGGCAACAGTGTGTGTGTGTGTGTGTGTGTGTGTGTGTGTGTAATTCACCACGGCCTGATCACGAGTTGGACTCGCTGTCGCCAGCAGGTACCCTCCCGACACGAGCAAGTTCATATTCATTATCGTCGATCTCTGGGCACTGCCAGGACCCCACACACCACACACACCCCATCCCCCTTGCTCAAGGGGGGACAGTAACCACTCCTAGTCATCGGAAAGAATCCGGCCAGAGCGGGGCTCGAACCGCCGCCTGTTTGGCCGTGTAGCCTTGCAGCACGGCGCTCTAACCATTGAGCTACTGGAGCGGTATAAGCTGGCGGAGCGGATGTATGTGTGTGTGTGTGTGTGTGTGTGTGTGTGTGTGTGTGTGTGTATGATACTAGAAATGATAATACGTATATAAACCTTTTAGAAACTGATCATACTACTACTACTACTACTTCTACCACTACTATTACTACTACTACTACTACTACTACTTCTACCACTACTATTACTACTACTACTACTACTACTACTTCTACCACTACTATTACTACTACTACTACTACTACTACTACTTCTACCACTACTATTACTACTACTACTACTACTACTACTTCTACCACTACTATTACTACTACTACTACTACTTCTACCACTACTATTACTACTACTACTACTACTACTACTACTACTACTACTACTACTACTACTACTACTACTAAGTACTACTATCATTACTACCATCATCATTACTACTACTACTACGACTTAATACTACTACTACTACTACTACTACTACTACTACTACTACTACTACTACTACTACTACTACTACTACTACTACTACTACTCCTTTGACCCTCGACTACCACTACTAATCACTACTACTACTACTACTACTACTACTACTACTACTACTACTACTACTACTACTACTACTTCTACTATTTCTACTACTACTACTACTACTACTACTGCTACTACTACTACTTCAACTACTACTGTTAATGACTATTATAACAACTGATCAACAGTCATGGGGGTCCAGTATCATCACCAGCTTGACCCACTCACACCCACACAAGACTATGTCATCGAGAACAACCTGTATGAACCACTCGGAGGCCTCGTAAACCCCACCAGAGCCAGGGAGGACCAGCAACAAGTATACGTCGTGGAGAACAACCTGTATGAACCTCTCCCTGGACCTGTAAACCCCAACAGAGCCAGGGAAGACCAGCAACAAGTATACGTCGTGGAGAACAACCTGTATGAACCTCTCCCTGGACCTGTAAACCCCACCAGAGCCAGGGATGACCAGCAACAAGTATACGTCGTGGAGAACAACCTGTATGAACCTCTCCCTGGACCTGTAAACCCCAACAGAGCCAGGGAAGACCAGCAACAAGTATACGTCGTGGAGAACAACCTGTATGAACCTCTCCCTGGACCTGTAAACCCCACCAGAGCCAGGGATGACCAGCAACAAGTATACGTCGTGGAGAACAACCTGTACGAACCTCTCCCTGGACCTGCCAACCCTGGTGCTACATGGGAACGGCAAGGGACGGTAGTAGTGGAGAACGATCTCTATGAACCACTCGGTGTCCCTCGTACCAGCACCACCAGAGGACACACCTATAGATGAAGACACTGGTTTGTATAATAAAGATTCTTATAACATAACGGCAAGGGACAGTAGTCGTGGAAAATGGTCTCAATGAACCACTCAGTGTCCCTCGTACCAGCACCACCAGAGGACACACTTTGATAAAAAAGTAATGTGTATAATAAAGATTCCTATAATTTACCTTGACCATGCTGACTATGGAGCTTAGATACTGTCATGAACCAACTGAATCCGCGTCCTGTTATTAAGTAAGGCTTAAGTAAGTTTAAGTAAGGTTCCTGAATTCCTGTACTTTTTATAGGAGGGGACAGCGCCGATAAGAAAACTACCACTAGGAGTCTTTTGGTTTGCCGCATAATCTGTTTCTTGTCCAAAGGCACACAGACGGTCACAAACAGCATCATTACAGCTGATAACACTTGGACAGACGCACAAACTCTTTCCTGGACGCTGGGCAACAAGCACACACCGTTCCTTGCCCCACTGCCTTAGGGTCATGTTCGTAAACTTTCAGCGCCAAGCACACACATTTAACAAGGCTTTCAGGGGATTTGTGGGCATTTCCAGTGGTAGTAGTTTTATGACCTGGTGGTAGTCTGGCAAAGTTCCTGCACCATGAAGGTAAAGACACACTCAAGATGACGTGTTTAACCTCTTCCTTGGCCTTTAGAAATGACTGAGGTAAGAGAAGGATGTGTTTGAGAATAGTGACCTTAGTGCACCGGATTGTTACTTAAGGTGTCGTCACACTGGACCAAATCTGTCGAGCACGAGCTTTTGCTGGCAGCTTTTGTTGGAGGGATGGCTTGCTCCCGAGCTTTTGCTCCTGCGCTTAGCTCACCGCTTGAACGGGGAGCAGCTCGGCGAGCCGCAAGCAGGCAGTCAAATGAGCTCTTTGGTGCACCAATATGTGAATAATATATATTACCTAGTGTATTGAATCCGTATTCCCATGATATTAGAAAACTTATTCACATACTCCTTTTATGTTTGACGGTATTTGTAATATTTTATAATGTTGAGAAAAGTTGTGTTGGATTTTATTTTGATTTCCAAGACCAAGACCAAGACCGCCCAGGCCAGCTGATATAAACACTCGCCATGGCCACCTCTCCTCGTCCAAAAGTTCACTTGTCCTCCTTCATTGTACACTCTTTGATAGCAAGAGTCAGGGACCATCCCGAGTTATGGGACCACGGCCATCCAGATTTCTGTAAGTCTACGCTGAAGAAAGTTATGATGTTATGATGTTGTACACATCATGGGTCTCCCTCCCTTCTCTTCAGCCATGACCGAACCCAGACTCGTCTTTTCTTCTTCTGAGATCGTTGAATAACAGCAAGTAATGCCGTCACAGCTGCACAATTAGCCGTAATGCGAAGCGTAGGTGTAGTAGGCGCCATGGTTGAGGCTTTGTTTACAATGTTGCTCGCCCCTCGCCCCTCGTCGCTCGTCAGTGTGACGACAACAGTGACTTGCTCGCGAGCAAAAGCTGCCAGCAAGAGCTCGTGCTCGCCAGATTTAGATCCAGTGTGACGCCAGCTTTAGCCTTGTGTTACAGCGTGTTGCCTGTGTTAAGTTAAGTCACGGTGTGTTAGTGGCCGTGTTTCTGATTATGGTGACTTTCCAGCAGCCAGAAAATGTAAATGTTAATGGTAAATGTAATGTAAGCAAGTAAATGTAATGGCTGATGAATGCTGCAGCAGGTTTTGGCTGGTAGAGGAGGCATTCCTCAAGGTGATATATTTCGTCACTTATTTAACCGGCTTTACTTTTAATATCTCCATGTTGAATTGAATGAACACTTTTTTTGGCCTTTTGTGTTATGATTTTGTAGTACTTAATAATGCTTGCTCACCACTTCCTGACATATATAAAAAGTAAACTGTCAGGGGTTAGATAACAGTCACTTGTGAAGGGTTTGTTTGCCTTACAGATGTTACTGTCTATTGGCCAGGTCGACAGTCCAACACAGTCACTGTCAGCGCCCAAACCAAACCATATTCCCCACAATGATCCGTTATTTATACTCAATACCAGGTACTAATAAAGAGATTTACTATAAAGCTTTCTAAAATTCCCTCCGCCTTTTTATATCAACGCCAAACACTGGAGCTACAAGGAATTTTTGTTGTATTCTGTGTTTGGTTTGGGAGCTGACAAACCTGATGTATTGGCTGTAAACTGTCCCATGTAACTACTTCTCCAGACCTGATGTGGAGCACCGTTATGTTGTTATATAAAACTGTCCCATGTAACTACTTCTCCAGACCTGATGTGGAGCACCGTTATGTTGTTATATAAAACTGTCCCATGTAACTACTTCTCCAGACCTGATGTGGAGCACCGTTATGTTGTTATATAAAACTACTGCAAGTTCTCCGTGAAGGTGTTAGTACATGTAGAAGGGTGAGTGCATACACTCTTCAGGTACTTATTTATAAACAATACTTAGGTTAGTACATGTATCTAACTGTTCTACATATGACTAGACAAAAGTATAGGACCTTGTGTGACTAGATAATTGCTCTGCTGCAGCACAGGATGTGTATCTGCTTTATAACATTACACACTGAATCTGCCTGTGATGATCTCTTGTACAATAACCACTATCTTGATAATAAAACGTCTTCTTTAGGTCTTACAGACAACAAAGTTATCTGTTTGTAGTAAACCTTGGCTGTGGCCTCTGAGGTGTGTTGATGTGCGTAGTCCTGCACAATACACAGCCACTGTTTTGCACAGAACAGCATGGAAGGCACAATGTAACAATGACTAGACTAAACAGGTCAGCCGCTGGACACCCAATCTTCAAAATACAAGAGTGACTTACTAACAGGAAAACATCTACAAGCAGAACCCACAGCTACTGTAGACCCACAACCTCTACGACAGCTAATAATGTTACTGCAGTAGAGCAGCACAACCACTCAACAAAGGCCGGGTCCTCCCCTCAAGGAGTGGTGGAAGGCGGGGCAGGAAGCCAGGAGTACCTGATTGTGTAAGGCCACTGGTTGGGCAAGGCACACTGAGCGTTACTTCTCGTCCTAAGGCATTGGGGGGCTGTTACTGGTGGAGCAGCGCCTCCTCTTCTCTTTTAACTGCTGGAAGTAAAGAGAAGACAAATGGTTAGATTCAGCTTTCAAAACACCAAAGGGCAACACACACAGTATCTGATCCTGTATGTAATTGAAAAGCATTAAGAATCATTCCGGTACATATCCAGGAACAAACTCAACAAACTTTAATCCTGCTCTACACTGATGGTGCTTAAATAATATGCAACCAATATTGATGACACAATGTACGGATTGCAGAAATATGAAGCTTAGTAAGGTCAATGTACTTTCATTAATATTTTCCAAAAGCACATCTTGGAGTGAAAGACTAGTTTTTTTTTTTTTTTTTTTTTTTTTTTACATTGCGGCCTATTGCGCCGGTAGGCTTCTTCCCGGTGGATCCTGTTAGTAGGTCCAAGGCTTCTTTCCGGTGGGTTCTGATGGTCGGTCCAGCCCGTTCTGGCGCAGGCGAGTGTTTATAGTGGCGCCATCTTGCATTGGCTCATGCTGCCCTCCCAGAGCTCATCTTTGATCCTAGAATCTAGAGTCCGGGTTGATAGGTGGTCTTCTGGACAGCATGTGGGCAGTTCTAAGCCACTCGGCGGCGGCTGAAAAATCCCAGCTTGGTGGCACCGGGCGGGGATTGAACTCGCGTCCTCCTGAACACGGGGCCGTTACTTTGAAGACTCAGCCACCGTGTTCTTATCTTCTATAAATAAGTATGAGACAAGAGGCAACCTAAATTAGAGGCAAGTTTAGTGTGTGTATCACTGAGGGCTGAGGTGGAGGGCTACTGACCTGCTGGGGGGTTAGAGGCAGTTCTCAGCCTGTGTCTGCGAGCCCGGGCAGGCCGAGGGGCGTCTTCTGTGTCTGACAGGAAGCTCAAGTCTCCTTGGGCTGAGGGAACCACCAGCACCTGTGTGGGATGAACATAATTTGGAGTTAATCCCTTGACTGCAGATTTCCTACAAGACATCACCAAGGTATACAGGAGTGTAAGAAAAAGTGGCTGCTACAATTCAGTGAAGAAAAATGTAGAGTCCTGCACCTTGGAAGGGGAAATCCAGCATCCCAATACCACATGGCAAACACTCCACTATCCACCACAGAGGCAAAGAAAGACCTATAGCATATGTTGCCAGGCTACCAGTGAAGGCGAAATCCGTGCCAATCGCAGCGGACGGGTTAATGGCAGTACAAAACAGGATTGAGTTTGTACAAAGACAACTGACATGAGGATGCGATGCCTTGATACGTGATTCACCGAGGGCAACAACTCTGATCCATTATGAGAGCTTCAACTGTTACCCATTATCATCACTACAGTGCCAACACTTATGACATTAATTATTCTATATTTTGAGGCAAAGCAAACAGCGTCCTTAGCACCACTAAATGAAAACAGATAAAATCAAAATCACTGTCTTTTCTACTGCTCACCAAACCCTCGATAACAGACCAACCTTTGCAGCGTCACCGTATTTCTCTGTGTCGTCGTTCCCCTCCTGCGGCAGCTTGCTGAGGTAGGGTGACGGCACCGGCCCGTGGGTGACAGGTGTGCTGGCTTACACTGCCTTACAGGCTTGGCCCCAGAAAAAGTGAGTTCAAGGCAGTGGTATCAGTTATATTGCTACCACACTGATAGGCCTGAGCGCTTGTCAACGCGTTCACACAGAACCCGAGGGTCATATTCTTAAACATTTAGGCGTCGAAGCAAACATAATCTGGCACGGTTTTCGTGGGAGTTTTGGGCATTTCCACGGGTAGTTTGATGACCCTTCTTCTGTAGGCTGCCGTGAACCTAAGAAAACAGTTATCAGAACCCGTCTGATCTCCTTTCCGGCCTTTGGAAGTAGTTGACGTGAGAGGCGGAAACGTCGGGGAATACCGACCTGCTAGAGAGGAAAGGTGTCATAGTAAGAACTGACAGTATTGTTACGCCACCCCCCACCACACACCATCCACGGGCAGGCAGGCGGCGTGATCCCCAGAACAACCACACGGGCACCGGTCATTGACAACGGCCCACTCAGATCGCCGAGGGAAGGGGGCACGAGGCAGAGCACAAAGGATACACGTTCAACACTAATATCTAGTTTAATGACAGGTTCCTCACACAGTACAGCTACCATCTCATCACATTACACATGCAATCATACACATACAGCACATTCGTAACAGTATGTTCTGAGCGAGGCAGTGACCAAAGCACTGAATAGATAGACGCATTACTTGTAGCTCTCCTGGAAAGGTTAACTTCTGTTTTGTTGATTTGGTTGTAACATCTACGGTAAAATTTTTAAGACAAACTGTGATTACCCGCACGTCACACTGGCCCTGTGTCCCGAGGTAATGGTTCTTCCCCGCTGCAGGCTCTGGGGCCAGCGAGATTGTGATGAGCGCGGCTATAACGCGTCCCCATTGTACCTCTATCTTACAAGGCTGAGGGCAAGGCTGAGGGTGAGGGAGTGTCGAGTAATTACCAAACACTCATTTGTAAAGGTTGTCTCTGTGGACAACATTTAAAGATTCCCGTTGATGGAAACATAAAACTTTCATTCATGAGCGCTGTAGTTACAAACCATTTTCTTTTATTAATATATTTTAAGGAAAGATTGTATTTCAACCCAATAGAAAAGGAAAAAACAAAAAACAAACAGGAGCTATACAGTCTGTATATGGGGTAAGCGCTTAGGGCTAGGGGAAGTAACTCGTGAGGGAACCCATAGTGCCCATACAGTAACTACTAGGTGTTATCCGTTTTCCTTTACATTGATTGAGTTATTATTTCTCAAAATGTGGTATAAGTTGGAAAATATTTTCTTTAATCCTGAGCTCCTCATAGTTGCAACAGTGAACAAAGATTACAGCGTATTGTTGTGTTGGAAGCTTTCCCCGGCGTCCATGGGCCTCTAGAAGGCTCCGGGAGGAGCGAGCAGGGGGGCGGGGAGCAAGGCCCCGCCCGCGCTCCGCGGGGCTCGCGGCCAGGCGCCAGGCGGGAAGTGTTGCCAACTCGCACATATTTTTGCTACATGTTCTTGTATGATCTAAAATATACTGTAACATTCTAGACTGTACTGTTCTGGATATATATATAGAAGAAGAGGGCGAGAGGGGACAGTCCCAGTCGTAGTAAGCTAGTGGTAAGTGAAGAGTCAGAGTGAAGTGTACTACTAAGGAGGAATATTAAACTACAGAAGCTGTGCAAAGTGTTTACATATCTCCCTCCCACGGAGTCTCCTGACGGCGACACGGAACCCAAGTAACACGTCCGGCATAACAGTATATTCGATCATACAAGAATGAACATGTAGGAAAAATCTGGGTGAGTTGGCAACATTTCCCGCCTGGCGCCTGACCATGCCCCGCGGGGCGCGGGCAGGGCCTTGCTCCCCGCCCCCCTGGTCGCTCCTCCCGGAGTCTTCCAGAGGCCCATAGATCTCGGGGAAAGCTTCCAGCACAACACTATCCTCCCCTCTTGATCGTCCCAATCACACACTTAACTATATACTGTTATGCCGGACGTGTTACTTGGGTTCCGTGTCGCCGTCAGGAGACTCCGTGGGAGGGAGATATGTAAACACTTTGCACAGCTTCTGTAGTTTAATATTCTTCCTCAGTAGTACACTTCACTCTGACTCTTCACTTACCACTAGCTTACTATGACTGGAACTGCCCTCCTCTCGCCCTCTTATCCTATATATATCCAGAACAGTACAGTCTAGAATGTTACAGTATATTTTAGATCATACAAGATCATGTAGCAAAAGTATGTGCGAGTCGGCAACACTTCCCGCCTGGCGCCTGGCCGCGCCCCGCGGGGCGCGGACGAGGCTTTGCTCCCCGCCCCCTTGCTCGCTCTTCCCGGAGCCTTCTAGAGCCCCATGGACGCCGGGGGAAGCTTCCAGCACAACAATACAAACATAAGAAAATTAATCAAAAACATAATAATCGTCGTATCGCCGTGGACGCCTGCGTTGTCTCTGTCTTCTATCCTCTGCCTCCTGCGCGTCTGTCTCCTGGTGTGCCTCGTCGTCGTCCGCTTCTTGGGGTGTCCCTGGAACATATCTGCTGAAGCGGGGAGGTTATCTCCCTCGGCTGAAAGGTCCAGAAGGCCTATGTCGTTGTCGACCTCCTCTCGGCCCTGGGCGTCCCTTGCGTTTTCGTCAGCTGCTGGGTGTCTGTAGTTGTTCCAGGTGTAGTTTCCCGGACCGTGGTACCTCCATACCCGGTTGACGTGGTCAACTTTCGGCTTGGTCCTTTCCGTTCTCCGGATTCGGTAAGTCACGTCGAAGAGGCGTTCTAGCAAAATATAAGGGCCTTCCCACGGGCTTTGTAACTTTGGAGACTCCTTTCTTCCTCTGCGGGTTGTAAAGCCAGACTTGGTCTCCTTCCTTGAAGTCAACGTGGCTTGCCCTCATATTGTAACCGCGCTTCATGGCCTCCCCGGAGAACTTCAAAGCACCACGGACTTGATGGTGCACCTCTTCCAGCCGTTCCTCTAGCTGACGGGCAAAACTGGAGGCGTCCCTGGGGAGGCTTTCCCCAGGAGGCCTTCCTGTCAGTAGGTCTACCGGCAATCGCAGCTTACGTCGAAACATCAGCTTTGCCGACGAATACCCCGTAGTCTCGTGGGCGGCAGACCTGTAGGCCATGAGGAGCGCAGGCAGCTTCTGATCCCATGAAGACTGGTCGTTGTTGCAGTATTTGGCCAACTCCTGGCCCAACATCCAATTAAACCTCTCCACCATTCCATCTGACTGTGGGTGCAGAGGGGTGGTCCGGGTCTTCTTGATACCCAGGAGCTTGCAGCACTCAGCAAGGACTGTTGACTCAAAATTCCTTCCCTGGTCGGAATGGAGCTTGTTAGGCACACCGAAGCGACAGAACTCCTCCACCAATACCTTAGCGATGGTAGTGGCTTCCTGGTCAGGGATGGCGTAGGCTTCCGGCCACTTGGTGAAGTAATCCATTGCGACGCAGATGTACACACACTCAAAAAACTATTGTTACACATTCAGCACGATACAAACTGACACCAAGGACGAAGCTCTTGAGAACAGGGTACTCATGTTGGTATCACTGCGTGTGTTGGGTGTGGGTTCACTTGCCTGAACCAAGTGAGCGGGACTCGTAAATGAAGCAGTAGAATTTGAGCTGGCACAGTAACGCTTCATGAAACACACAGGTGGAGTCTTAGTCGAACTTAATTGATCTGTGTTCTATGTAGCTATAATATTTTAGTGTTTGGGGTGATGAAATTATGCTTTAACACCCCACACAAGTGAAGAGTTAAAATTTCGTCCATTTAGGAGACAATATGATAAACACCTTGCGGTGATGAGTCACTCAGGATTCGGATATCAGAGTGAATCCCACTGACTGATCGCCACATACGGCTCCACTGAGCCTAGGAGGTTACGTAAAACTTAACAAACCCTTATGATAGATTTTTAGTGGATTTTAAACTTGACTTATCACCAAAATGGTAAGATAACGTTGGCATTGGTTTTACTAGTATAGCATGCACTACTCGAGTCACGGTATTCGCTTGTCTCGAAACAATCATTGAATGCACCCAATAAGATTAATTCTCTAATAATTCTCGGCGAGTCATTATACCAACATGTTAGACAAATTAACTCCTGCATGTAAGCTATCTAATAAATTACTCTTTTCCAGAGACGGCTAATTTCGGCAATTCAAAACGCCCGAGCCAAATTCATTATTTGTCGTAAAGTTACTACTTTTTAATAGGCAATGAGGCAGCATAAGAGAGAAGGGTAGCCCAGGAGTAGATTGAAACAACCTGTAGAAGTCCACTCAACTCTGTTTAGACTTTATCTTTCTTACCAGCAATGCTTTTAGCGCTGCAATTGGAAGGGTTTTTTTTTCAGATGCCCACAACTTGCTCATGAAAGAAAAGACACGTTCAATAGAAGCATTACTTCCAGGATGGCATATTATGAATTGAACTATATATCTGACATGCGTTGATGGTTGTTTTTGTCTTTGACATGGGAGAATACTTCTACCCACCGCTCTTACGTATATCATATTAGCATTACTGTTTATTAATTTGTGAATATATAAAGCATAAACAAGTGGCACTCAAATCACTCTGAATGTTATGGTGATATCTGGTGTCTCAGTGTCTCCCTTCCTCTCTATCTCTCCCTTACGGGGGTCCTGTCCTGCTCCCCCAAACAGAGCTGAGGTGGTGGGGGTGATCGCACTCTTACCAACCCTGCCGAGATTACCGGGTTGCTCAGTGTGAAATTCGTCGGACCGCACTGTAACGATAGTTTTTTGAGTGTTTGTACCTATTTCCGTTCGTCGTCAGAGGCAAGGGTCCTGCTATATCCACTGCCACCCGTTCCATTGGGGCTCCATCCTGGTATAGCTGCAAAGGGGCACGGTGACGCTTCTTGGGGCCCTTCTTTGCACAGCACACCTCACACGCGTGACACCATTCTTCCATATCCTTCCTCATAGTCATATCAACCCACTAGAGCCTTTGGCCCAGGCGACTCAGTCTTCTTTACCCCAAGGTGTCCGCTGGTGATGCTGTCGTGCATTTCTTTCAAGACGCCTTCCCGGGACTTCATAAGTAGCACCGTGGACCAATAATGGTCAAGACCATCATGAGAAACCCAGCGCCGCTGCAACGCCCCGTTGTCCATCCGCAGAGTGTCCCACTGAGTCAAGTAATTCTTGGTGGTAGGGCTTTCTCTCGAGATTACCTCCCATCCAAGTCGATCGCGTTGACGACTGACTCAGCCACTCCATAATTGGTCTCAGATCTCGGTCCTCCCGCTGCAGTTTTCCCAAGTCTTCCCATGGCACCTCCGTTGTCTGTTCCACTGTAGTGCGGCGGTACATATTCTGGACGCTTTCCCTCTGGAGGCAATGTTGACACTCAGGTAGGCAGGGGCGCCGGCTCAAGCTGTCCGCGTTACCGTGTGTTAGCCCAGATCGGTGCACAATAGTGTAGTGATGCTGCTCTCGTTTACCTATCCAGCGAGCAAGCTGCCATGGCCCTCAGGGTTTTTCAGTGACCCAGACTGGCACCTGGGTGTGCCTTGTGCGCCATGTTCTCAAGGTCGCATTGTCGAGCTGAGCAAGGACCTCCAGCGCCGCACCTTTCAGGCTAGTGGCCAGCTGAACTGCACACTCTTGGTCATCCCATCTATTCCGAGCTGCCAACAGCTAGCTCAAACTGAGCGCGGTAAGCCTCCCAGGAGACCTTGCCATCAAACTCCTGAGGCTTTTTTTCTAACAGGCGACCCCAGCAGACTCATGGGGCTGGCGGAACTTCTCGCGGGGGTAAACTCAGGCGAAACAGGGCTCAAACTACCCCGGACTTTTGTAGAAGCATCATATCTTGGGTACAGGTAGCCCCTGCAGGCACTGGATGTCCGTTTCCAGCCAAGCAGTCTTCAAGGGCCTTCACTCTGTCACTTAGCCTACGTCACAAACTGCCTGTTCTGTACGGTTCACCTTTCCCTGCACTTCTAATATTTCTTTGTGTGTCGTCTCCCGTATCACCTCCATCTCTTGTTGAAGATTTGTGTGTGTTTTCTCCATTTCTATCAGGCGTTGTCCTAACTTCGTGGTCACATCAGTCATTTCTCTTCGCACTGACTCACTTCCATCTTGTACTGCTTGTAGCTGTTGCTGTAATACCGTGAAGCGATCTTCTAGCTGTCCTTTGAGTTCTTGGAGTGTTCCTTCTTGTTAATTGTTGATGTGCTCTTTCTTGTTGTTCTAATTGAGTTCTTGGAGTGTTCCTTCTTGTTGTTGCTGCGATCTTTCTTGTTGTTCTTTGAATTTTTAGTGTGCTCTTTCTTGTTATTCTTCGAGTTCTTGGTGCGCTCTTTCTCGTTTTTCCCCCTGTAGTCTCAAGGCTTCCAAGAGTTCAGTCAACACGTCGTCCCTCTGGGCAGCTTGGGAACGAGTCTCCATGGCGAAAAACAAATGCCTACACTCCTGACGCCAAATGTTATGCCGGACGTGTTACTTAATTGGGTTCCGTGTCGCCGTCAGGATCGAGACTGTGGGAGGGAGATATGTAAAACACCTTGCACAGGTTCTGTAGTTAATATTCCTCCTTAGTACAATTATATTCACTTAGTATACTAGCTGACTATGACTTACTAGGACTGGGACTGACTACTCTCGCTCTCTTCTCATATATATATATATATATATATATATATATATATATATATATATATATATATATATATATATATATATATATATATATATATATACCGAACAGTACAATCTAGAACATTACAGTATATTCGATCATACAAGAATGAACATATGTAGCAAAAATATGTGCGAGTTGGCAACAGTTCCCGCCTGGCGCCTGACCGTGCCCCGCGGGGCGCGGACGAGGCCTTGCTCCCCGGCCGCCCCCCTGGTCGCTCCTCCCGGAGTCTTCCAGAGGCCCATAGACCCTGGGGGAAACTTCCAGCACAACAATAGTGTTACGAATGTGCTGTATGTGAATGCTTGTATGTGTAATGTGATGAAATTGTAGCACGAGGCAATGTTAGCTCAGCATGGTGCAACTCTACTTGTTGGGACAAGAGAGACAGGAGGGGGCCCGGGGCCGCCGGGCCGCCGGGCAGGAAGTGCTGAGTCGAGCAGTGGGGGAGCAAGGGTGGCTGAGGAGTGGTAGTTGAGAAGACGCGTGTCTGGGCTGAGAGAGAGCTGAGCTGCTCCGCTCGCGAGCTGTGTGCATCCGGTGTGCGTGTCTGCCGTGCCCCTGTACTGTGCCTGATTTGCTGTTCTGTGCCCTTGAAAGTTGCTGTACTGTGTGAGGAACCTGTCATTAAACTAGAACTTAGTGTTGAACGTGTATCCTTTGTGCCCTGCTTCGTTCTCTCCCCTCGGTGTGCGGTGTGGGCCGCTGTGAGTGACTGGTGCCCGTGTGGTTGTTCTGGTGGGGATCACGCCACCTGCCTGCCCGTGTATGGTGTGTGGTAGGGGGGGTGGCGTAACATTTGGTGTCAAAGGAGTGGGATAAGTGAACAGTGAAGCGCGCCGAGTGTCATGGCGTCCCCCAGTGATCGCCGTGAGGGTGAGGAGACGGGCAAGGCCGAGGCTGACCCGGGTGAGGTGAAGCCGGGCCAGATGGAATTGTTCGCTGCCATGCTGGCCAGTATGAGGCAGGATTTGGATCAGAGGGCAGACGAGAGGGCACGCGAGCAGGCTCGGAGGGCAGAAGAGAGGGCAGACGAGAGGGCACGCGAGCAGGCTCAGAGGGCAGAAGAGAGGGCTCGCGAGCAGGCTCAGAGGGCAGAAGAGAGGGCAGACGAGAGGGCACGCGAGCAGGCTCAGAGGGCAGAAGAGAGGGCTCGCGAGCAGGCTTTGAGGGCAGAAGAGAGGGCAGACGAGCAGGCCCGCCATCTTGCCGAGGTCCTCCAGAGCTGTTTCTCGTCGCTGAAGGTGGAAACCCAGCAGTACACCGACCAGGGCTGCGACAGCGCGAGGAGTGAACGGCTGGAGGAGGTGCGGACCCCGGAAGGCGAGGTCCGAGGCCTGAGGGAGGCGGAGAGGCAGCTGCGAGAGGTGGCACCGTCGCACGCGGAGGAAGAAGGCTCCGTTCTGGCAGGAAGCGCCGGGGCGGCGGTCCTGCAGGGGCCTATCTGGGGCTCCTGGCAAGGACTCCTGGAGCCTGGTAGCGTCGTGGCGGAACCAGTAGCTGCCGCAGGAGGTTGGGGAGCCCCCGCCTCGTTGCCTCCCTCACCCCCTCCCTCTCCTCCAAGCCAGCCGGCTCGCAGGTCACGTAGTCCGCTCTCTCTCCCATGGCAGCAGCGAGAGGTGGCAACGTGGTGCGGGGAGGAACAAGAAGCGTCACGTGTGCTGGCGGCGGGTGCACGGGTGGCGGACTGGCGGGGCTCCGCGTGGGGTCCCTGGCAAGGGCCCCTGAAGCCCGGTGGCGTCGTGGCGGAGCCGGTGGAGGCTGCAGGAGGCTGGGGAGCCGTCGGAGCCGCTCCCTTGGGTCCAGCTGGTGCTGGAGTCGGACCCATTAACCCTGCCTCGTTGCCTCTCTCACCGCCTCCCTCTCCGCCATGCCGGCCGGCTTGCAGCCCACGTGGTCCGCCCGCTCCTCTCTGCGGCCCCTCGGCCTCCCCGCGCTCAGGGAGGCTTAAGCCAGCGGAGCACGACGGGAAGTTGGCATGGGAGGCCCAGTACAAGATGCCAGCTGCTGCCCAGGGCTGGGGCGAGGATGAGAAGGCGCTGCAGCTGACAACAGCGCTACGGGGCTCAGTGGACGGGCCCGGCCGCTTGGTGGGGAGCGCCGAGAGGACCTTGGGGCGGCCTGACATGCTGGCCGCTACGCGACTCCAGGACGCGCCACAGAGGCTGTGTGGCGTCACGGGGCACTGCGTGCAGTCTGAGGGCCCAGTGGAGGCTCGTATCGGCGTAGGCAGCGCTGTGGAGCGCCGGCCGATGGACGTCGCCGATCGAGACGAGCCGTGCGTGCTGGGCCTCGACTACCTGACGCAGGGCGAGGCCTGTGCCGACCTTGGACGGGAGCTGGAGAGGCTGCGCGGACAGGCGCCTTTGCTCCCGAAGGTCGGCTGTGCAGAGGTAGTCGCGGCGGAGCGACTGCACCTTGCCCCGGGGACGGAGGCCAGGGTCCTGTGTTGCCGGTCGGATGCGATGCCAGCGGAAGGCACGGTGGAGTCCACGGAGGGCCTGCAGCTGCCTGATGGTGTGGCAGCCGGACGGAGTCTCGAAGGAGCGGGGGAGGAGTCAGTCACGGTGCTGGTGGCTAACTCCTCCGACGAGGCTCGGAAAGTACCCGCTGGTGCCAAGCTGGGCACCTGTGAAGAGGTGGAACAACTAGAGGAGCCGTCGGGGAGCGCGGAGTTGGCCGCTGTGAGGCCGCTGCCCGACTTCCTGGAGGATTCGATGCACCGGAGCGCCGCTCACCTGACGGAGGCGCAGACGAAGGTGCGCCACAACCTGGCTCGGTGCGCGGACGTGTTCAGCGGGGGTGGATTGGACCTGCTGGGCTGCACGGGGTTGTTGAATCACAACATCAGCACGGGAAATGGTGCGCCCACCAGGAGCCCGCACCGACGCGTCGTGCCGGCCAGGCGGGAGGAACTGCAGCGCGCCGTCAACGAGCTGGCGGCGCAGGGGGTGATGGAGCGGACAGACAGTCCGTGGCCCTCAGCAGTCGTCCGGGATATGAAGAAGGACGGCACGCAGCGCTTCTGTGAGGACTGCCGGGCGCTAAGGGACAAGACTGGCGAGGACTCTCACCCCCTGCCGTGGACCGACGACGCGCTGACGAGGGCCTTGGAGTTCGGGGCCTTGACGATGACCAGCGGCCTCTGAGCGGCCGCCCCGCCCTGCCATGACCTCCGGGGCCGGATGGCGAAGGTGAAGATGAAGGCAGCGTCGATGAAGGCGAGCCCGGAGGGCTTCCGTGGCTCGTGCGGGGGCTGTGGCAAGAGGGGGCATAGGTGCAGTCGGTGCCTGGGGGAGCGAAGGACGCGTTCCCTTGACCGGCCAAGCCCCGATGCCCACCAGCCTCGCTGCAAGGACTGTGGCCAGTCAGGCCACCGCTTGAGTGCCTGTCCCAGGCCCAGGGACGCGGCACGGGCGGGAAGCGCGGACGGGCTGGAGAAGGGAGTCGACTTCCAGCCGTCTCCCGCCCTCGGGCCCCGCCTTGAGTAAGCTGCCGCCGCCCGACCAGCGTGTTGCCAGTGGGAGGCTTAGCGGTTGTAGCCACGACGCGTGACAGTGGACACCGGGGGCTGAGGAGTGCTCGGCGCGGCCTGACCCGGGGTAGTGTGTGCTGCTGGAGGGGCCAGTGGAGGCTCGTATCGGCGTAGGCAGCGCTGTGGAGCGCCGGCCGATGGATGTCGCCGATCGAGACGAGCCGTGCTTGCTGGGCCTCGACTACCTGACGCAGGCCAGTAAGGCTCGTGGTGGCCTCGGACGGGAGCTGGAGAGGGTGACCGGAATGGTGCCCTTTGCTTCCAGGAGGTTTTCGAGCATGGCTGCGTGGGGAGGTAGTCACGGCTGAGCGAGGGCACCTTGCCCCGAGGGTGGAGGCCAGGAGCCGGTGTCGACTGTCCCGAGCGTCACGTGGAGTGGATGGCGTGGAAGAGCCCACTGAGGCCTGGCGGGTGGTCGACGGCGTGGCTGACAGGCGGAGCCCCTTGGGGGCGCGAGAAGAGATTGTGGAGGACAGACTGATTTATGTGTATTGCATGTATTTTTCTGTGTTCAATGTTTGGCCGGGCGCTCAGGCTACCGGTGGATTTGGCCACGGGGCGGCCTCCCGACGTGAGCTTGCCCACCGTCACCTCTGGCTTCGCAGCGGCACTGCAGGAAAGCCTGGCTGAGGTGCACCGACGCGTACGGGGCAAGCTCAAGGTGGGCAGGCCAGGCCATGAAATGAAGGAGACATACTGCCGGCGCAGGGATGGATGTGAGCCCCAGCAGCAGCGAAGGGGACGTGTCAGAAGTCGACCACGGGGCGAACGAGAACAGGGGCGGTGCTGGTGAAGCGGCAGATGTCAGTGACAACCCTGAGCAAGTACTTGGGGCCGACGACGCGGCTCTGGGTGCCACCGCCCGCATCCCAGCGGCGCCCTCGGCGAGAGAGGCGTCGGCCGGGATGGTTAAGAGACTTTATTTTTAGTGATGTCCCAGGGGACTGATTAGTTTGATTTATTTCATGTGTTTTGTTTGTTGAATGTTGGGGCAGCCGGGTCGACTGCCTTCTGAAGGGGGAGATAGTGTTACGAATGTGCTGTATGTGAATGCTTGTATGTGTAATGTGATGAAATTGTAGCACGAGGCAATGTTAGCTCAGCATGGTGCAACTCTACTTGTTGGGACAAGAGAGACAGGAGGGGGCCCGGGGCCGCCGGGCCGCCGGGCAGGAAGTGCTGAGTCGAGCAGTGGGGGAGCAAGGGTGGCTGAGGAGTGGTAGTTGAGAAGACGCGTGTCTGGGCTGAGAGAGAGCTGAGCTGCTCCGCTCGCGAGCTGTGTGCATCCGGTGTGCGTGTCTGCCGTGCCCCTGTACTGTGTCTGATTTGCTGTTCTGTGCCCTTGAAAGTTGCTGTACTGTGTGAGGAACCTGTCATTAAACTAGAACTTAGTGTTGAACGTGTATCCTTTGTGCCCTGCTTCGTTCTCTCCCCTCGGTGTGCGGTGTGGGCCGCTGTGAGTGACTGGTGCCCGTGTGGTTGTTCTGGTGGGGATCACGCCACCTGCCTGCCCGTGTATGGTGTGTGGTAGGGGGGGTGGCGTAACAATATGAATAATCGTAGCCTCTGTTTTTGACTCATGATGGCCTCCAAATTCTGTAATTAAAAACAAGAAAAAGTCAAAACTATAAAACGCAGCATCTTCCCTTCTTTCCCTTGCCTTATGTCATTCTCAGGTTCTTTTTAATGTGAAATGAAAAGAAAAGAAATATTTCTTTATACAACAGTACCATATCTCTGGGTTTCAAAGAACATTATATTCTATATTTTATTCTTCAAAATACATTCCTACGGGAACTTGACTGCTGTGTGCTGCGGTTATGCTACGCGTTGATTGGCCGATGAAAAGCGTTTGCTGGCGTTTGCTGACATTTGCCTTTAGGGCAAACATATCCCGGAGCACGTTTAATCTCATTTGCTTTTGTATGCTTCCGTTTGACTTGTCGGTGACAGTACTGAAAACGCCTTATAGCTGGTACCGGTACCTGCCCGCCAACAGTGTTGCCATTCTAGCGGTTGTCTAGCTAGATCTAGAGATTTTGGATCATGATCTAGCGGGGAAATTTGCCATCTAGCGGAAAAAATTCTAGTGAAAATGCCTATTTATGCATTTTTGGAGGGTAATTACTCCATTACTTAAACTCTAGCGGTTTGCTGCTCTGAACTAGCGATTTTTGGGGTGAATCTAGCGGGACTGAAAATGTTTCAATGGCAACACTGCCCGTCAACAACACCATCTGTGCTCCTCCCTCCGCTATCATCATGGCGTCATGGCCTGACACACCGTCTGTCCTGCCTCTCCTGCTCCTAAACGCCTGCTCAGTGGACCCCTCGTGCATGGGGTAAGTCACGGCTCGGGGAAAATACATGTTCAGGAGGCAGGTTATTAGGGCAAGACCATGATGGATGAGTTCTCGTCTGGCATGTCATCCTGCCTCCTCAGCCTTGCCCTTATTATTCTAGTGTTTGCCCATGCTCACCCCTCGCGACCAGAATTGGCTAGGGGGCCCTAGAGACTGCCGGGAATGCGACGGTAAATACGAAATGCGTTACTAACACAGGTAATACTTTATAATAAGTCTGCCTCCCCCTCCGCCACTCCAGCCCCCCTACCCCCCAAGACAAGCCTGGGGAACTGTGGGGAACCGGGGTTTTGGGTGGGGGAAGCCCAAATCACTGAAAATGGGCTTCCAAAATTTCCCTAGAAAAATCTGTAAATTAGGGAAAATTCCCTAGTCTTGAAAGTAGGGAAAATCCCTAATGCATACTCTTGTAATCAATTGCAATATAACCTAGCAGCAGCTGCAGCCGGTCTGTTGACGAGCTTCGGGCGTGTCATTAGGTAGATGCTCAGCGTAGTGGCTGCCGCCGCCCCACTCCATCCCGCGTTGTGTACCTGCGTAATTTTCGACGGCCCACACTGCATGTCGAATATATTTAAACTAATACAACCAAACTTTATAACCCAACAGCTAATGGGGGGGCTTTGCCACCCTCAACCCCTATCCTAATCAGGGGGGGTGGACCCCCCCTTGGACCCTCGACATGTATGATGCACAGGTAAAACTAGAGAAGTGCAACAGTATGTGTGACCATGGAAGGGTTATTATTCTCATGGGGGCAATATTGGAGACGCGTGCTTGTCACTGCTTGATGCGCCCACGAAGCGCCAAATAAGCACATTCCACATGACGTACACATCTGTTTCACTGTTCGAATATGGTGGATGGAAAGACTATGTTTAAGAAACTTTCCTTAAAGTTTTGGGACTAGGGATTTTTCCCAATTTTAGGAAAATTTTGGAGTCCCATATTTCAGTCAATTTGCCTTTTCACACCCAAAACCCAGATTCCCCATTGGTTCCCAGGCTCTCAGTATAACGCTCTCTGGTGGTTGAGTGTTCAGTGTACAGTGCATCCAATATGACATGCCCGTGTCTCACTGCATATTAGAACATAAGAACATAGGGAAACTGCAAGAGGCCGGGTGGCCTACACAGGTTTAGGGTTATTTGATGGCGCAATATCGCGTGAGGTGCCTCCTGAGGGATACCAATAAAGAGGCTAAATAGTCAGTCAACACTTACTGAGAGGTGAAGTAGATTGATAATTTGAGGAGACTAAAGAAGAGTTGAGTGTCAATGTATCCGTTCAGAATGGTGGCCCGGGGAATACTGAGAGGCTGCTCCCGTGCTACGTGGAAGCTGGCAGCATGATAAACCCCGCATAGTAATACATTATGAGTATAACTGTTTTAAATTATAAAATACAAATATTTGTGCCATTATTTGCTTAAATATAGACAAGAAAATAATGTAGAACTTGTAAAGACCTTTTTATGTCCAAAATCGTGATGATCCATGCACATTCTGGATATTACTGACTTAGGAACTAGTTTGTATGGTGCACTGCAAGGTAGCAATGAGGCTCAGTCTGTCTATAGAGCCCTGAGTGAAACAATAACAGTGGACTTAGAAAATTGAAGCTACCCAACGCAGCACAGCACATTCTCGGAGCTATTACAGCCATATCAGACTCATCCCCCAAAAAGATGGTATTATTCTAGTGTTTGCCCATACTCACCCCTCGCAACCAAAATTGGCTAGGGGGCCATTGAGACTTCGGGGAATGCGGTGGTAAACGTGAAATGCGTCGCAAATGCATATTGTTTGAGTTATGAGGGGTTGAAAAATACCATGGATGTAGGGAAATTCCTTACAATTACTTAGATGTAGGGAAATTTCATACATTCCATTTTTTTTTACAACGTACGAAAACCACGCAAGGTAATTATTGAAAGTCACTCTGCACCTCGAAAATACGATATTACGCCTCCATA
Source organism: Eriocheir sinensis (assembly GCF_024679095.1). Lineage (NCBI taxonomy): Eukaryota > Metazoa > Arthropoda > Malacostraca > Decapoda > Varunidae > Eriocheir > Eriocheir sinensis. The sequence goes on from NC_066528.1 coordinate 7,741,415, forward strand.
TTGTACTTAAGGGCATATTATACATACGGACGATGTGTTTACATGGCGACGCCATTGCAATATGAGCAGCGTTGCCAACGATCCAGTTAGCAATGATACGCTAGGTGAGACCAGGTCCACCACGCGTGGTTATTTTTAATTTTTTTGGAACACGCACCTTTACCTAATACTATTTCCGATGGTATGCTAGTTTAGCGATGGTACGCTTAGTTAGCCATTAGCCCACGCATGTGAGACCAGGTCCACCACACGTGGTTATCATTATTATTATTATTAGCATATTATTAGCAGGTCGTAAAGTTCGGTTGGAGTACTAGTTTAAATATGCTCCCCCACCCAAATACCCCGAGTTCACGCAGGTCCCCCAAGATCGTTGGGGGAAGGGGATTAATTCGGCTTCTTTACTTTTAAGTACTTTTTTTTTTACTATGATATATGGAGGCGTATTATCGTACTCTGGAAGCGCGGAGTCAATATCCACAATCACCTTGTATACTGGGAATACGAGCCCGTGAAGCAGATTCAAAATCCGGTCAGTAAGGATTCACGTGTTCGAACAGCTCGGGCAAGAGGTTCGAGAGCCTGCACTTCCTGCACAAGCCGCAGTAGTGTTAAAGGCGCGGTGTTGGATGGATCCCGGCTAGCCGGTGGTTTTACTTGTGTCAGTGATAAACAATGAAGATGCACTGTATTTGGTGCCACGGACTCTACTTGGAGGACAGAAACCTTGCGATGAGGTGACAACCTACTAGTGAGAGGGCATGAGTGTGGTGGAGGCGGTTTATGTGAGCACAGATGGCCGCTGGTGCCACACCAGATGGTGAGGTGAGCATCGTTTGGTGGGTTCACTACGCTTCTCTCCCAAAACAAGCTTGGGGATCCACTGAGTTCGTGGTTTTCGTATGGGAAACACTTAATTCGTCGCAAACACTTATTTTAGTGGTGGTGGGAGGAAAAATTCCCTAAATTTAGGGAATTTCACTAGATCTAGGGAGTTTTTATCCCCCCCCCCCCCCACACACACACTGAAAAAATACGCGAATGTGATGAATTTCGTGTCCCCCACCCGAAACCCCGCATTCCCACCAGGTCCCCTGTGATGGATTTCGTGTCCCCCACCCGAAACCCCGCATTCCCACCAGGTCCCCAGGCTTGTATGGGGGGGAGGGGGGAGTATGGGCAAACACTAGAATTTTACCAAAAAGATTTATAGATATATGGCATGCCCAATTAGGTTATAGTGTTTGATTGTATTAGTTTAAATATTCAACATGCGGTGTGGGCCGTCGAAAATTACGCAGGTACGCAATGCGGGATGGAGTGGGGCGGCGGCAGCCACTACGCTGGGCATCTAATGGCACGCCCGACACTCGTCAACAGACCGGCTACAAGGTTATATTGGAATAGATTACAAGTTAGTAGTTGCGTTAGGGACTTTCCTTACTTTTGAGACTGAAATTTTCCCTGATTTTGGGATTTATCTATGGAAATTTTGGAAGCCCATTTTTCAGTGATTTGGGCTTTCCCCCCCAAAACCCCGGTTCCCCACAGTTCCCCAGGCTTGTTTTGGGGGGTAGGAGGGGGCTGGAGTGGCGGAGGGGGAGGCGGACTTCTTATAAAAGTATTACTCAAACTCATAGTTTTTGAGTTATGGGGGGTTGAAAAATACCTTAGATGTAGGGAAATTCCTTACATTTATGTAGATGTAAGGAAATTTCATACATTCTGGGGGTTTACGCTCTTGCTGTACAGGTGACCTGTTGGAGTCGGGCCTTAACCCTTTCGTTGCTAAACGCTCGCTGCGAGCTCCAGTCGCACTCAAATTTGCAGTGTATGAGAGTGTTCCAACACTATTTCTCACCCCACAGCATTGCCAATTCAGTGGGTTTTCCAGTAAATTTGGTGGAAAATCATATCAGCCTAGCGCAGAAAATCTACGGACGAGCAACTGGTGGATGTTCTTGTCCAATATAGCGGCATTTTTGCATAGCTTCACCTATCACATGACTGATATTTTGACCAAATAGTTGTAAATTTTGCAGTTGTCAATACTGCCCTGCCAGAACCCCATCATCAAGAGATCTACCCAGTAGTTGCCTTACAGCTGACCATCGCGCATGTATAAATGTACGTCTTCACAGGCAACACCCCCTGAACGTGCCTGTACATTCGCAGGAGAGGATTACATTACCAAATCTTATAGATCTTGGCTTCCTCTTTCCAGTGGTGTTTTTTTTTTTTTTTTTTAACTGTGATGAATAGTTTTTGAGTTACAGAGGTTAAAATAGCGAGCACTAGCGTCACTTGCTGGTGGTGCTAAAAGCTTGCTGCGAGCGCCAGTCGCACTCGCAGCAAAAAACACCCCCTGAACATGCCTGTACATTCGCAGGAGAGGCTTACATAACCGAATCTTATAGATCTTGGCTTCCTCTTTCCAGTGATGTTTTTGTTTTGTAGCTGTGCTGAATAGTTTTTGAGATACAGTGGTTAAAAGAGATCCCCTTCCCCCACTGGGGTGCCTGAGGCGCCTGGGGGGGATAGTCTCGTTGCGAGCGCTTAGCAAGGAAAGGGTTAATATCAGCACAACCTTTAAAAATAAAACAAAACAAAACAAGCAGTATATATCCATCAAAATCTTCCTACTCCCTATTTCTTGCACACCACATCTTTTCCAGAAAATTCCTCATGGCTTTTATAATTCTTTCATTTGCTTCACCACCCAATCCCAGCAGCAGCAACATCCATTCCCTCTCTGTTCTTGCGATCCTCCCATTCACATCCCACCCCATCTCACTCAGTGCCACCCTCATCATCTCCGTCCTTTCTCTCCGGTACCTCCCACACACCAGTATGACATGCGCGACAGTTTCATCCACACCCCTGTCACACATCTGGCACACTTTGCTGCGGGACTCAGACCACCTGAAATTTCTTGCATTCACATTCATACACTGCACTCGAGCTTGGAAGAGAAGATCACCACCCAAGCTTCCATCATCCCAGCTGACACACTGCGGGGCTTCCTTTTCCCTTTACCACTCCAAAGTAGCTCTTTCACTCCATCACAGGTTTCCACCTCCTCAGACCGTCACCTTTCACTGCACAGTCTATCTCTCTTCCACTCTCACTTCCCATTCTAGACCCTCACTGTTCCTGTCAGTCACCTTCTATTCAAAGAATCGCCTCCCTTCCTCTCTGCTCACCCACCTGACTCGCATACCACTGTCACCAACCATTCTCATACAGTTCTTAATCCATTTGCTCCCATGCACACTCCACAAGTAAACCTTCCGTGCCAGCCTTGCGTCATCCATTTGTTCCAGTCTACCTTTGTATCTAAGGGTAGCCTTCCTGAATCTTTCTCTGAAGGTACTCCACCCCATATCACCTTTCAATGCTTCCACCGCAGCATACCTTGGTGCATTCAGAGCTATCCTACCAACCCTATTTTGCCCTACTTCCAGTTTATCCATTTCAGACTCACTCCATGTAATCACCTCCATCCCATACATCACACTCGGCACTGCTCCACTCTTCCACACCTCTCAGCACATCATACTTACATGCCCTCATTCTCGCCACACTTCCCAGACGGCCCACCCATTGATTCACTAGACTTAATCTTCTCATTCTTTGACCTTCCACATCCGTTTGGACTCATCCATTCACCCATGTACTTGTATTCATCTATTTGCCCAAGCTCCGTGTCTCTTAGCTTCCAAGTCCTATTTCTCTCATCTTCTGCCCCATTCACAACCATTATCTGACTTTTCTCATTACTAAATTTCACTCCAAAATCTCTCCCATACTCATTCACAACATCTAATAGTTACTGAAGTTCCTCCGCTGACTCACTCATGACTACCACGTCATCTACATACAGAAGCACACTTACCCTGTCTTCTCCCACTTTCACTCCTGCATTCTTTCTCCTCATCCTGGCTGCCAACTCCTCAGTGTACAGACTGAAGAGAGTTGGGGACAGGATGCAGCCCTGCCTAACACCTCTTTCACTCCTCACCCACTCTGTCTCTAATGCTCCTAACCTATACCTGGCTCTCATGTCCACATACATACTCCTAATGATTTGCACTATCTTATCACTCGAACCTACTTTCTCCAATACCTTGCACATCACCTCCCTGTTTACTCTATCATACGCTTTCTCATTATCAAGAAACCCAAGATACAACGGACTTCCATTCCTCTTTTTCCTCTCTATCATCTCATTCACCACATACATATTGTCCTCTGTTCTCCTGTCTGCACGAAAACCATCTTGCTCCTCACCCAGCACTCTCTCTCTCTTTCAATCCACTTACACAGCCTTTCATTCAACACAGCACAGAAAATCTTTCCCACCATATTCGCCAAGGCTATCGGCCTATAATTCTTCAGCTCTTTCTTACTCTTTTGCCCTCCCTTGTGTATCAGAGTCACTCTGCATTCGTTCCACACCCGAGGCACTCTCTCATTCTTCCATACACAGTTGAACAGCTCAGTCATCCTGTCTATCACCACCTCACCTCCATTCTTATATAAATCATACAGGATCTCGTCCAGCCCTGCTGCCTTGCAATTCTTCTGCTTCTACAAACATACCTCGACTTCCTCTCTGCTAATTCCCTCATTCAGCTCATCTGCATCCTTCCTCTCAAGTGTTGAACATCCCTCTCTCACCTCAAAAACCTCACCCACCCCTCCAATCTCTTCCCAGAAATGTTTTATACACTCTTTGATTCTATCTGTGTCCCTGATTTCCTCACCATTTACTTTCAGGCACTCCACATTTTCACTATCAGTCACACTCACCCCTCAAGAATTCATGCCCACCTTCTAGGCCTTTTCTTTCAGAGCCTCAATCACACTCCTCTCACACCTGACCTTGGCCTCCCTAATCTTCTGTTTAGTAACCCTCTGTCGCCTTACATACTCTGACCATGTATTCTGATATACATTCTCTGCCTCAATACTTTCATGTCTCTTTTCTCAGTCGCCTACAAACCTTATTCAGCCTCTTTCGCTCCTTCCGAGCATCCTTGATCTCCCCATTCCACCACGGCTTGTACTTTCTCTTCCTTCCGTTCGTACTCAAGTACCCAATCCGTCGAGTTGCAGCTCTCCTTACATTCCCTACAAACTCACTATTGGCTTCATCCACGTCATGCACACTTCCATTCATCCAGTCTTATTCCCTCAGGTCTACCTGGAAATCTTCCCATCTAACATCCTTCAACCTCCATTTCTTTCTTTCCCTTTTCACTTCTCTTTCATTCCTAGCATACAGGTCACATTCCACCACCAGCATATTGTGATCAGACACCACATCAATCATTCCGTCCTCATCTATCCACATACGAGACACACTCACGCATTTTCCCATTCACTAACACATAATGAATGGCAGACTCCTGATCCCTCGCACTCCACGTCACACGTCCCTCAGCCATCGTCACATTTAGGTTTTCCAGATTCATTTCATCCACAAACTCATCCAGCATCTCTCCACTCTGGTTCATTCTCTCCCCAAGCACACCCACGTGTCCATTCAGATCTCCCATGACAATAACTTTCTCTCCAGCATAATCCCTCACAACTTTCCTCACCACGCCATACTTCCCTCTGTTCTCCCTCACGGCTCTCTCACCTTCCACCGTCATGTACACCACAATCACTATCAGCCTCTCAGACTTACCCTTGGCATTGACACACTCCACTTTCACTGCTAGAACATCTTCACTGTCAGCACTGGTCCCTACATTCACTTCTTCCACTCTGAAACCCTTACTTTTTCTGTAGAGTAGGGCTACGCCTCCTCCCCGTGTGTTCTGCTTCTTTCTGCCCTTCCCAATCATCGCAAACACTTCCCCATCCACATGCATGTCATCCTGTAAGTGAATCTCAGTCACACCAACCAGATCAAACTTCCACTCCTCTATCTCCTTGTTCATGTCCTCCAGCTTACCTGTGCCCCATCCTCTCACATTTATACAACCAATTTTCATACAGTTCGTACGCCTCACTGCCTGGTTCGTGGTTTCTCTTCCTTGCTCTCTAGTTCCTCAAGCAGCCACACACTGGAAAAACCTAGCATTCCTCCACTCCCTCAGCCTCCTGCCCATCCTCTCGAGTAGCACGCCATCCAGATCTACGAAGCTGACATTCCCTTTCCTACCCCTCAGCCACTCCACCTTCAACTGTAGCAGTGCCTCCTGAAGCCTAGCGTTCGTCCTCTGCCTCACCCTCTCATACCTCTCCCCTTCTCTCGGGCGCCTCATAACCCCAACCACTGCCACGCTCACATTCTTACCCTCCACTGTCTTCACTGCCTCTACCACCTCCTTTGCTGTGTCCTCCGTTCCAACATTCTCCAAATCATTCCCCCCACCCTGAATGATCAAAAGGCCATCTGTAAGCTCTCCTGCCTTCTCCTCAACCTTCCTCCGCACTTCTCCAATCCTGGCACCACTCATGCTCTCCACACCACTCCCCTCGGCCTTACACCCCAACTGAGTTTTTATGTTCCTCACCATACTGTCCCCAACGACACGAATGGGGGGCATACTCTTAACCGCCTTCCTCACTTGCGGCCTGTCTTTTTGCTGCGCACACTTTCCACACCCACCCGTACCTCCCCCAACACCCTCGACCTGCACCTCCACTTCCCTGGACTCCACGGTGATCTTAGGGGCAGCAGGCTCACTCGCTGGGGCCGCTTGTACGTTGGTTGTCTGGGCAGCCTTCTCCACCGCATTGGCTTCCGTCTGCACCTTCTTGTCCTCTTTTGTCCTTCTCCATTCCTTCCTGCTTGTGTCGAGGCACACCGTGCACAGGAACACGATCAGGGTATGGTCCAGGAGCCGTGAGGCGGTCCTGATGTTCACGCAGGTCAGGTGGGACCACACCTCACACCTTTTGCAGCACAATCCATTGTCACTCACTACCTTGCCACACACGCCACAGTTGTCCTTACCCATCTCTTCGTAACTCTTAGGTAAAGTGCTCACCAAAATACTGCAGACAGACGGAAAATCTTCAAAAATGCTTGGAGCCGCTCACACACACGTCTCTTCTCATCTGTTTACATCACAGGAGCGAACTCCTTCAAATCTTTGCTGAGGACATGTCTAAGTTGTATTCAGTGCCATGTCACGTCCACATTGTTGGAGTAGTCATATACCGTGTAAGTGGTGTGTAGTTCAAGAGACCACCACCAGGGCAGTGCAGCAGTAGAGGGCTTATGGGACTTTTTTTGAGTGGTAAATAAAGAATGAAAAAAAAGAAAGCTATCTAAGTTTATTAAATCCATGTGCCAAATATAAATATAGAATTGAAACCTTCAAAACCTACTTTTAAGTAACCTTTACTAAATAATATGTATACATACAAGATTCAGCTGCACACTGGGCCACTGAGATGAGCGCAAGCTTTCAGCTGTTCTTATGATGACCTCTCACCCTTTATATACTCATCCCAAAGAGTGAATGTTGTACCCTGCAAATCCCAATACTTTTTTCCGCTAGATCCTTCGTAGCTATTTTTCAGATACTAGCCTTATGTAGATAGATGTTAATTTCCCAATTGAAATGTGCAGTAAACAAGTGGGAGGTAAATGAACCACCAGTAACTTTGGGTGAAATGACTCCACAATGAGGGCGAAATGACTCCATAATGTGGACGAATTGACCTGTGGGCAAAATGACTCCATGGCGTGGCAAAATGGCATGTGGGCGAAATGACCACGTATAGAAACCACACAATTGCAATCAGTCCCCATAGCAAAGGGGGGGGTTGAGGGGGGTGAAGCCCCCACTACAGTATTTAGGTACTAATGAAGCATCTAAATGGTACGTAATTTTCGTCATAAGAATCTTGCAACCATGTCATATACCCACGACTATGTATTCACTTAGTGGTATCACAAACATGTGAAGCAGGTTGGAACACAGATTGGTTTGTTCGGAATTTTTCCACTCAAATTAAGGTTATATTATTACTCTAATGTTTGTTAGTTGGTTTGTGTTATTTTCAAGTAGCGAATAATCTTCTTTGCTGAGGACATGTCTAAGTTGTATTCAGTGAATAGCGATGCTCTGTGTAGGTATGTACACACGTGGAATGTTATACTGTTTGGTTAATATGAAGGAGGAGTAGGCGTGGTCTGTGGAGCACATGGGACATATATTCTATATTGTTTATACCTCAGTGTATTCAAATTAATCTATTGAGCATCGAAAATGGTCTAGAAAATATGTTCAAAGGGTGGGGGGGTCGAGGGGAGGCGAAGTCTCTCCCCATTAGCCGTTAGGTTACAAGTCAGGGTTGGTTTAGTTTAAAAATAATTTGTGACTATTGAGAGAGAGAAAACTCACTTGCTCGCTCGCATAGAAAATGGATGTGAACAGCAGAGTGGGGCGCAGTGTGTTACGGGGAACTGTAGCATTCCTGATATATGTACCCCCCTATAAGTAGCTTTTTAACTGGTTTATGCAGAAAAAAATATCTTCACAAAAAAAAGTAGTCATATATTGCCCTTGAAAACATAACCTACTCGTGCTACATTTTTAGTGTTTGGTTGTTGGTGGTTGGTGGGTCAATATTAGTATGGATTCTTTATGTTCAGCTTGTTCCCTTACTAAGAATGCCTTGATTAAAAAACGTACAAAGACCACGAAAAATCATTAAAAATTCTTCGGGATCGCGGTGTTCTACCTCGTCATGTACATTATTGAGTAAATATGGAGTTTCACTATGCGCCTCCAATATTGCCCCCATGAGAATAATAACCTTTCCAAGGTCTCACATGCTGTTGTATTTCTCTAGTTTTACTGACGCATCATACATGTGGGGGTCGAGGGGGGCGAAGCCCTCCTGGTTAGAGGTTAGGTTATGTAAAGTTTGGTTGGAGTTATTTTAAATATGCTCCCCCACCCAAAATAACCAATTTCCAGCACATCATACTTGTGGGGGGATCCAGGGGGGGTGCAGCTCCTCCTGGTTAAGAGGGGGGTCTAGTGGGGCGAAGCCCACCTCCATTAGAGGTTAGGTTATGTAAAGTTCAGTTAGAGTAGTTTAAATATGCTCCCCCACCCAAAATAACCGATTTGTGGCGCATCATACATATGTGGGGGGTCCAGGGGGGCTGCAACCTCCCCTGGTTAGCAGTGGGGTCGGGGGGGCGAAGCCCCCCTGTTAGAGGAGTTTAATTATGCTCCCCACCCAAAAGAACTGATTTCTCCTGTTTTCTTTACTTTTAAGTGCTTGCCCCTTCATATTATGATTGATGGACATGTATTTCATTCCTTAGCTATAATATGGATGCATGCTATCATATTTTGGAGGTGCATTTTTTTGCCATTATTTAGAAATCACATATTTTTCTCATAGCTATGGTATAGAGACACTTGACTTACTAGTATTATTTAAGAACTGAGGAAATACACGTGTCATCTACGCTCGCTGTCCTCGGCAGTTGTGCTCTCCAGCATATCTTGAGGCTCTCCTATTGCTGCTGCTGCTTTGCTGCTTCGCTGACCTCTACTGCTCAACACTACCCTGCTAAGTGTTATATTCCTGTCTACTTTACTTAAACACATTCTCCCCTCACACTTGCTCTTCCCCTCTGCCCACACCTTACACTTCCCTACACCTCTTCACTCACATCACTGTGGTGCACATACAACTCCTTCCTAACTTTACTACACTCCTTCTTAACTTTGCAACACATAATTTACAAATTATTTTCCAAGAAGTGTACTAGGAGGCCCTTGTTTCAGGCTGATTTTCCTTCTATGTTTGACCGGACCGGAAAATCTACCCCGCCGCGCGGTGGGCGCAATTCCCAAGAGACCCTTTGTTTTGTCTCACTAATCTCAGGGAGTAGACAGAGGCAAAATGCCCACCACGTTAAAACGCTGTGTCGAATGCGGATGCCGACAAATGCCTCAATATTTTAAAACAAGCAAAGGAGCAATTGATACATGTCGATTTTGTATGAAGGCAAAGAAAGATGAAAGGAACATCAGACGCCTAGAAGATGCTATTCATGCGTAGACACAGGACATTGAAATTTTGAGGGAAGGACTCCTGACAACAACGTGTAGCACCTGTTACACTCGCGGGTGTTCCTCACCCCCCCCTCCTCCCACCCAAGGCCCCTCTGTCTTGTCCACCTCGCCCGCCGCACACCCACCCGTCCGCCCCCATCCGTTCCTCTCCCCTTTCCTCCTCCTCTTCCCCCTCATCCGCCTCTCCCTGCTCTCCCTCTCCTCTCTCCTCCACCCTCGCCTCCCCTCCCCCCTCCTCCACAGATGCTACCTCCTCCGCTTCCTACCCCCCCTCCTCCCCCGCCTCCCCCACCACCTCCTCCGCCACCACCTCAGCCACCTCCTCCTCTCCCCCTTCCCCTTCGACGTCATCCCCCTCTCTCCTTCTCCCACTCATCGTCCTCCTCCTCCTCCTCCTCCTTCTTCCCCTCCTCCTCATCCTCCTCCTCCTTCTTCCCCTCCTACTCCTACTCCTCCTCCTCCTCCTCCTTCTTCCCCTCCTCCTCCTCCCCTGTTGCCGCCCCTCCCTCTCCTCCTGTAGCGGCTTCCCTTCCGTCTACTGACACAGTTTCTAAGAGGAAAGTCCTGGTGGTTGGGGACTCTCAAGTCAGGTTTATTGACGGGTACTTGTGTTCAAGGGATAAGGAAAATAGGCTTCGAGTGTGCTTTCCCAGGGCAGGCATACAGCATGTATTTGACAGGATGGAGAAAATTTTAGCAAGGGAAAGGACACAGCCTATCGTCTTCTGCAGTTTCGAGGGTAATGACATCGGTAGAGTGGGTAGTGAAGAGATATTTCGGCGCTTCAGGAAATCGTTCGCCAGAGTGAGAGACTTCGGGGGGGGGTGCCAGCTGTTTGTGGTGTTTTGCTGAGGAGGGGGGTAGGTGAGGGATGGCTTTCCAGAGCCTTAGCAGTAAACAGCAGGCTGGCGGCCCACTGTAAGTGAAATGGTTGACTTTTCCTGGATAATTGGGACCTCTTCTACGATAAAGGCACCTTGTGTGCCAAGGATGGGGTGCACCTGTCACTCCAGGGGGTGGAGGTTCTCGCAGACTCCCTTGAGCGATCACTTAGCACCCTACAGGATTTTTTAGAGTAGGCAACGGGGGAGGGCCTGTCATCAGTGGCTATGTATCGCAGACTGGGACTAGGGGGCGCAGGAGTGATCGAAAGGATGTAAGAAAGGATGGGCTAACGGCTTATTACACCAACAGTAGGAGTCTCAGGAACAAGATAGATCTACTGAGGGGGAAAGCATGTGTTGAGAAATTCGACATTATAGCTATCACGGAAACGTAGGTGGATACTGCAAACAAAAACTTCATATCGGAGTATGAAATAGATGGTTATCAAATGTTTCACAAAGATAGAAAGGGAAGAAGGGGAGGGGAGGGTGGCACTTTATGTTAAAGACACACTTAAATGTTCCGCTAACAACTCTGTTCAAACAAATGGCGACTCAGAATCAGTTTGGGTGGACGTCCACAAAGGGAAAGACAAACTAATCCTAGGGGTTCTTTACAGGCCACCCAACCTTAGCAGGCAGGACACTGATATATTACTACAAGAGGTAGGCAGGGCGAGCAGGAGCAAAAATGTCTGCATAATGGGGGATTTTAACTATAGGAATATAGACTGGGAAGGCGTGGTGGGTGATCTAGAATCTGAGGATTTTCAAGTAATACATGATAATTTTCTCAAGCAGACAGTGACTGAGCCCACCAGGGGTAACAACATTTTAGACTTAGTCCTGACTAACAACGAGAATATGATCAGCGAGCTAGATGTTGGGGGAGAATTAGGTGGCAGTGATCACAAGGAAATTAGGTTTAAATTAGACTGGGCGGTGACCCATGAACTCAACCCTGTGTTGGTGCCTGACTTTAGAAGAGCTGATTATGAGGGGCTCAGAAGACACCTTGAGGAGGTAAATTGGGGAACCTTAGGGCTGGATGAGGGCCAGATCTCAGGGCTGGGGAACCTTAGGGCTGGATGAGGGCCAGATCTCAGGGCTGGATCCGGAAAGACAGGAGAACCATGTAGAAATGACCTACAATGCTTTAGTTAGAGTAATTGCAGAGGGTCAGAGACAGCATATCCCTTACCAAGCACGTAGGAAGGAAAATAACGACCCTAGATGGATGACCCGCAGACTCAAGCATGAGATTGGCTTGAAGAGAGGAATTTATAGGAAAATAAAGAACGGAGAGATCCACCTCAGGGGTAGGTATGTTGAGCTATCCAGGTCGGTGAAGAAGAACACCTGCCTAGCAAAAAGAAATTATGAGATTACGGTAGCCAATGAGGCCAAGAGCGATCCCAAGGGCTTCTTCAAATTGTAAAGAACGAAAACAGGGGACAGAATTGGACCGTTGAAAAAAAACACAGGTGAGCTCGTTGAGAATGGAGAAGATATGAGTCAAATGATGAATGACTATTTCCTCTCAGTTTTCACGCAGGAAAATCTAACATCCATTCCGGAGAGAGCTCAGGTATATGAGGGCGAAGAGAATGACAAGTTGAGGGATGTGATCATCACTAGGCAAATGTTTTCACACGCTTGTGATTCACTGGGAGTCCGATGTCATCATCGCCGATGCTCACCCTATCAGCGGCTTCACTGCCTTAACCCATAGAGTACGGGTGGTGATATATTTCTCTGGATGTAATAATTGTATATTCATCCCAACTTTTCGGGTATGCGTCACACACGGCCAAGATTGGTTGCCCGTATCCACATCCACAATGTAAACAAAGTTGCCCTGTTAACATAACGAAAGTAAGGGTGCCGTTACCCAAGTTATGGACTTGTTGCTGCAGTTAAATGGAAGGAAGAAGCTGTTGTGGCTAGACTCAACCACATAAACACATGAATCGAAACAACAAACACACACACACACACAGACTTATCGCGAACCATTGCAGATGTTTCTGACCTAGATGGGTGGTTTCCCGCTCACGTGCATGTGAGACAATGCATACAAACCTCGCAACCACTGTACAAGCGACAGCCACTACTTGCTGAGCATACCATAATAAACAGCAACATAACCTTTGTTCACGTTATGAACGTCGGTGCGAAACGCCCTGTAGGTATCTACCTGAAAGCGGTGCTGCGACACTGTACCAAATTTGATTGAAACACGATAACAGAAAACCTTATTCCCGATAACCGATAACTGATAATGAAAAACCTTAACGGCGATAACCGATATTCGTTAACTAGAGACACAAATATAGGCGATAACCGATAACCGATACCCAATATAAATCCACAATTCCGATACTAGCTAGCGATAAGTCCGATAGGCGAAAACGATATTATATTGATATTTCAGATAGAACAACATTGATGAATTCAAATTTTCATTATCTGTATTTTAGGAAACTTACAAAACCTTAAAACCACACGTTGACACATACATATGGACGTTAATACTGGAAATGCCTGAACCGGTGTTGTGTTATTTGGCGTCTCCACCGTCAAAAATTGTTTACAAACACTGGTCTCTCGTGAACGGTGCATGCTCAGACCAGCAATCGTAGACCTGTACAGTCTCACAAAGCTTTTAAACCATAATTAAGAGTTGCTGGAAGGCTGAATCAGACATATAATACCACTACCACCATCCTCGCTGTTTCTAGAACGACACTCTGTACGAGTTGTATTTATATGTACAGAGTGTACGTCGTTCTAGAAACAGCGAGGATGGTGGTACTGTATGTTTGATTCAGCTTTCCAGCAACTCTCAATGTGTTAAAAAAGCATTGTGAGACTGGACAGGTCTACACTTAGTGGTCTGGGCATGCGCAGTTCACGAGAGACCAGTGTTTGTAAATATTGACGATGGAACACCAAATAACACAACACCGGGTGCCTTCAATACCATGGCATGCTCACAAACGATATGGAATATCAAATTTGAGGCAGTGAATGATAATTTTTTGGGCAAAGTTAAATGATTTTTCTCTATGATCTATTGATTTTTGAGTAGCATAAGAAAAATTACCTAGTGTTTTAATTTTCATGACCTAAGTATGAAATTTCATCACCAAAGATATTTCATACCCCGAAGTTTTTTCATACAACACCGGGCCACGCATGCGCAGTAAGGAGACAACATTTTTTTTCTGAGAGGCGGAAAAAAAAATAGCGATTATCGCTAGTTTGGTTACAAAAGTAACGAAGATACCAATATATATTTAAATAAGTAGCGGATGGTCGATAATCCGATTTTGTTATCAGCGATAAAGTATCGCGATAACTTATCGCGATAACGCCCAGCTATGGTTACGGACAACCGAGAACTCGCTCCCAGACGGGCGTACGGGCGTTGCCAGTAACCACAACGGTTAGAGGAAAATGTCCAGTGTGACACCTCCTTAAGGCAGTGAGGCCGCTGATTGGGTGAGCGCCGGCAATGACGTCATTGGACTCCCAGCGAATCACAAACGTGTTTTCAGAGCTCAGCCAATTGTAAGGTTTCATCTGTGACTTTAAAACAATCTGTTCTCTCTTCCTGTTTTCTTCCTTTTTCCAAGGTACGTATTTTGAGATAACAAGGGAGTAAAAGAGGAAAAAAAAAGTCAGCTTTTCCGCGAGTCGGAACAAATAAGCTCTTCAGTGTTTTCAATACCTCGAGTTTTGTGATCCTTGAGTTTAGCACTGTACCTTCGGAACGAAGCAAGCGCGAAACCTGGGAGGGTACTGTATATATCTTCAAACATTAGTTATGAATTTCTTTGTAGAGTTCTTTTGGGGAAAAAAATGTATATACAGTAAACCCTCGATGTAACGGACCTGCTTATAATGGATTTCAGATATAACGGACAAGGTCAGATGGTCAGAAATCCACGGGGACCGACCGAGAATAGTTTTTGAACCACCCGCTTCCAGTAACTACAAAAGCGGCTGCTAGTCACCTCGCCCTCCTCCGTTTATCTGCTGCCCCATCCATTGGTTACTGTAGTCTTTTTTCAGCCCACCTGATGAAATATTTTCCTCCTTGTGGTTTCCATTCAAATGGAAAATGTATTTATACCACAAAAAAATCTTGTTCATCAATCCAGAATGTAAATGTAATGGAAAATAGGCAAGTGTTTGTGAATGTCGGTACTGACACAGCTTAAGAGGTCGAGGTGGGCTAAGACCCCCAGTAAGGTAGGTCCTGTTTAGTTATGTTTGGTAAGTTTAAATTTATTCGGCATTCGGTGTTGGGCGTGGAAATAAGCAGTGAAGGACGTGACATGGCAGCTGCTGTTGCGAGAAATACCTCCTTGAAGAAATAAGTCACTCTGCTCAGGGGCAGATAAAGGGGGGTGACCCAGGGGGCCCGGGCCTCCCCAGAAAATCTTGAGTGTATGCGGATAGTGGGTACAGAACTGACTCGCTTATAATGTGCTGCAACTATAATACGGAATGTGTCGTCGGCTGTAGGCATATGCAGGCGCGGATACGGGGGTGGGGAGCCAGATGGCCCGGCACCCCCAAAAAATATTAGGATAACTAAAATATTTGATATACCCATGAATTGAGGAAACCTAAAACATATTTAAGATACCCCTAAAAAGCTAGAGAGCTGGGAAGTGAAGCCGGCCACCGTTAGATAGCTCTGGACGCTGTCCTCCAAACTTTAAAAAAAATCCTCCTCTATAGGTTCCTTGGGCTTTACTATGTGGAGGTGGACGGGATTCGCAGGCAAGATTTAAAAATTTTCAGTGTCTGATGTAATTTTTCACTCCTGCAGGGCCAGAGCACAACACGCTTATGGGCCCTGCACTCATCTAACAATCTATATACTTGTACAGGGCTGTAGTACGCCATACCCAGGGGGGGATGGGCCGGGGGTGTCGGACGACCCCCCACCCCCCATCTGCTAAAATGTCCACTTTCTGAGAGTCAAAACAAAAACTGGTACCTTTCTGTTGCATTTCTGGAGAATTCAGGATTTTCTTTATTTATTTTCAGTATTCAAGTTACGGAATCGTATATTGAATATAGAGCAAGATTTAAGGGCCTAGGAAAAAATCTTTATGACCTCATTCCTCACATGCAAGCAGAAAGTGAATTTTAGTGCATGCCACTATCATCATTCGGCACTTCGAAGAGGAAATAAGGGAAGACTTCCTTGCCTTTGTGCACACCCAAGACCTCACCGGTAAAGGTTTAGCCTGGCTCCTTTTGCGCACCGTTGAAGACCTCGGATTGGACATGGCCAAGTGCAGGGGACTTGGTTTCGATGGAGCAAGTGCCATGATGGGAAAATTCAAAGGGTGTGCGGCAGTACTCATGAAGAAGTACACCCTGGCCAAGCCAATCCACTGCTTTAACCACCGGCAGAATCTAGTACTGACGAAGGCGTGTGACGTCAAGGAAGTGAAGATCGCTCTTCAAACACTGACCGAGGTGTACAACTTCGTTCATTCTTCGAATATGAGTTCTTTCCGCTTCACAGAGGTTGTCAAGCTTACCTCAGCCAAGCGCGAAAAGCTTGTTCCCCTGTGCCCCACCAGGTGGATTGAGAGGCATGATGCAGTGCTGGTTTTCGTTGAATTCCTGCCTGTCATCGCTGGTTTTCTCGAGGAAGAACTTGACGCCACCGCTGGGCTCCTTCTCATCGCCATACATGTTCCCCACTTTCTCGTTGGACTGGTTGTAGTGGAGTGTATATTGACGCATACTCTCGAGCTGAGCCGAACTCTTCAGAGAAAAGATGGCGACCTGGTGTCAGCCTATGCCACGATCTGTGGCATCGAGACCATTTTTGCCAAGTTCAGAGAAGATGCGGAGAATCATTTCCACGATGTGTTCATGAAAGCAGAAGAGCTTTTGGTCGAGGTGGGGTCATCGCATGACACCATCCCTGTGCCACGACTCTGTGGACGACAGACCCAGCGAGCAAATGTTCCATGCGAGAATGTTGAGGAGTACCTACTACCGCTGGGCGGTGTACATTCCGTTCGTGGACCACGTCTTGGCTGAGTTGAAGAGTCAGTTCAGCGACGACACAGTGCCTGTCGCACTTCAGCTCAAGCAACTCCTCAAAGGCCCCGAAATGGATGTTGCGGCTGTGCTTCAAGCGGTGAAGCTCTACGAGCTCGACATTGAATCCCTGACACTCGTGAAGGCGGAAGCGGAGCACTGGGCATTATCTGTTCCGGTCTTCCAAACTATCAAAGAAGCCCAGGCACACGCCAGCACCAGCATGTTCCCCAATTTCGCCAGTCTCTTGAAAATTCTGTTGACGCTTCCAGTCTCCAATGCGGAAGCCGAGAGGTCTTTCTCAGCACTGAAAAGGCTGAAAACCTATCTGACGAGTACTGTCGGCCAAGAGCGCCTGAACGAACTTTCCCTCCTCTGTGTCCACTATGATATCCCCATTTCAGTCGAGAGTGATAAGCAAATTCGGCAAAAAAAAACGCCGACTACTCTTTGCTTAGTGAGGCACTTGTTGAATACTTGAGAATTTGTAAATATATTTCTTTAGATCAGCCAATCTTTGCAAATGTGTTACCTCTATCTCATGTAAAAGAAGCCCTATAAGAATTCCTTTTTATCTTCAGCTGTGTCTAATTTTACATATTAACTCTTTTTTGTAAAGGTTAGGTTTGCAATTTATTTATGACCTGTATTATGATCACCCTTGCTGCTTACATATCGAAATAAACATTTAGTTTTCTTTGAATGCTCGTATGGTGATGATTTCTACCTGTTCAGATCTGACTTTTCACTGGTCGGATGTACAATTTGAATTGTTACTTGTTATTGCTTGCCAGCTTAAATATTGATTGCACTTTATATATATATATATATATATATATATATATATATATATATATATATATATATATATATATATATATATATATATATATATATATATATATATATATATATATATATATATATATATATATATATATATATATATATATATATATATATATATATATATATATATATATATATATATATATATATATATATATATATATATATATATATATATAAAAAATAATTTGTCACATATACGTTGATTGCTCGGGAGCTGCGGATTTTAAGCAAAGAACCGCCATCACTATCCATTGGTCTTCACTGTTTTGAGGCTGTCGCCAACTTATGAAATTTTACCATTGGGACCCCCCAAATTTATTTTCTGGATCTGCCTCTGACGTCCACCTCGCATGCGCACTGCGGGAATACATGGCAGGAAGAAAAACATTAATTTGCCTGGTTTTGTTCTAGTTTGTCCACTTGTGATCTTTGTGAGCGGTGAGTTAAATGTAGAAACTATAAGCAAGTTGAACATCTCTCTCTGCGAGTTATTTTGTGGCTGCAGCGGCGGGCAGCAACGGGTGTACAACAGGCATTGAAAAGTCAATCATTTAATGATTTGGTACAGAAATAGTTATCAGATTATTTCATAACACTTAGAAAACTCCCCCCCCCAAAAAAACCCAGTTTGGTCTGCCAGTGTGATATTGGTGTACTTGTAAAATTTTACCCACACCCATAACAATACGGCCCTCCCGCAGGGCCCCACTGCCAAATTGGAAGCCTCAGAGCCTCGCATTCCATCGCCAAGTGTGCCATGCGGCTATACAGACAACGTGCACTGAACATACACAATAAAAAAAACTATATACCTACGTTTATTATGTTCATCAGTATTATTTTACATTTTTTTCTAATTTTCGCCGCTTGAAACGGACTTTCGGCATTAATGGACTAAGTTCCCCCCCAATTAGTCCGTTATATCGAGGGTTTACTGTAATTATTTTTTTCCCAACTTGTATATATACAGTCACCTCTCGATTAATGCGAGGGTTATGTTCCTGGAGATGTCGCGATATTTAAACATAATTTCCCCATAGGAAACAATGGTAATAGCAGGGGTTATGTTCCTGGACACTGGGAAAGTCTGCCTATTTTGGGGATTTTGTTACTCTAACCTTAAAAAAACATTATTAATACATTAGCAGGTCATGGAAACAACAAAAACACGTTCTCATTTTATTTAACCCGGTAGCAGCGGGGATCATGATTCTTAATGGTCCCTCTAAGCAAGAAAAGTGAGAAAAAATCACCCCTCAAACAAACCATTTCATAATATATATCAAAGCATTTGTGATCAGTTTATGTATCATCTATTTTGGGAGGTTAAAATCATGGCACAAATTTGGCCTGTCGCTGCTACACGGTAAAGCCACAAATTTGGCCTGCCCGTCCTGCCACAATTTTAAAGCCACAAATTTGGCCCGTCGCTGCTACACGGTAAAGCCACAAATTTGGCCTGTCGCTGCTACCGGGTTAAATTTGTTCTTCACCTGTGTCGGCCACCTCCCTCCTCACCCCGCGCTCCCGTCACCAGCCGCTCCCTTCATCTCCGCCACTCCGCCTCACTTGCTTCCTTCCTCTTCCTTTGACTACCCATGCTATTGGTGACAAAGATAACTCCTTTAAGTTAAAGTTTTCTAAAGAAAGAATTGCTACATTACATTTGTAAGTCACTGACACAACAAAATCACGTCCTCACACTCACCATCACTTTGCACTGGCGTCAGCATCGACGTCTGCCGAATCCTCAGCCCGCTTCAGCGTTGCCATATTGTCATACTCAGCCGCTTATATTTCCCGACTTCCTACCCCAAAACTGTCTTCTGAGCTCCAATAACGAAACTAATTTATAGATATCGTTAAAAGAGTTAGATTCTGATGTTTCTTGGCAATAGTTAGGCGTCAGGAGCTGGTAAATACTATGCTCTGAGTACGATAATCTGGCAACGGTGCCCCGCTCTCCCTCCTCCCTCCTCACCCTGTCCTTCCACCTCCTCACAGGAGGTGGAAGGACACTTGGGTGCCACAGTAGAGGTCAAAATGCAGTGTACGTATTCCAGAGAAACGTTCCACTCACAGTGCCGGCTAGCTTCAGACTGAGGAAATAGACAGCATCTCCACGCGGTGACGTCATCGAGCGTGATGTCATCGATGAAACTCGTGTTAAATTGAGCATATCACATTAGTTGAACGTATCTCCTTAAATATCAACTCGTGTTAAATCAGAAATGCGTTATTTAACACTTTCATTGCTAAATGCTCGCAGTGAGCGTTAGGCGTATTTGCTGCTGGTGCTAAACGCTCGCTGCAACCTCCACCCGCACTCAAATCTCCCGCGTATGAGAGTGTTCCATCACTAATTCTCACAACACAGGATTGCCAATTGAGTGGGTTCTTCACTAAATTTGGTGGAAAATCATACTAGCCCAGCGCGGCAAATCTACGGACGAGTAACTGGTGGATGCTCTTGCCCAACATAGCTGCATTTTTGCATAGCTTCACCTATCACCTGACTGATTCTTTGACCAAGTAGTTGTAAATATTGCAGTTGGCAATACTCCCTTGTCAGAATCTGAAGAAGAGATGTCCACAGCTCCCTCAATATGGCTGATCATCCCGCACGCACTGACGTAGGTGTTAACATTCAACACTCCCTTAACGTGCATGTACATTTACAAGAGAGGCATACATAACCAACTCCTATACCTCCTCTTTCCAATGGTGTTTTTGGATTTTAGCTGTGATGAATAGTTTTTGAATACAGAGGTTAAAAGAGACCCCCCATTGGACTGCCTGAGTGCGCCTGAGGGGATAGTCGCGTCCGCACCGCGCGCAAGGAAAGGGTTAAACTCGTGTTAATCGAGAGGTGACTATATATCTTATCAAAAAGACCTGGCTTCCAAATGCAAGCAATACAATGTTGTATACGGTGTTAAGAAATCATGTAAATTGGATAAAAACTTTGACTAGTTTCAATTTCTTTTAACCTGGTAGCAGCGACGGGCCAAATTAGTGCCATGATTTTAACCCCCCAAAATAGATGATACATAAACTGATCACAAATACATTGATGTATATTATGAAATAGTTTGTGTGAGTGATGATTTTTTCTCATTTTTCTCACTTAGAGGGACCATTAACCCTTTCCTTGCGCGCAGTGTGGACGCAACTATCCCCTCAGGCGCAGTCGGGCAGCCCAGTAGGGGGTCTCTTTTAACCTCTGTATCTCAAAAACTATTCATCACAGCAAAAAACCAAAAACACCATTGGAAAGAGGAGGTCCAGATCTATAGGAGTCGGTTATGTATGCCTCTCTTGCGTCCAGGGAGTGTTGAATGTTAACACTTACGTCGGTGCGTGCGTGATGATCAGCCATATTGAGGGAACTGCGGATATTTTTTTCTTCAGATTCTGGCAAGGGAGTATTGCCAACTGCAATATTTACAACTACTTGGTCAAAGAATCAGTCGGTGATAGGTGAAGCTATGCAAAAATGCCGCTATATTGGGCAAGAACATCCACCAGTTACTCGTCCGTAGATTTGCCGCGCTGGGCTGATATGATTTTCCACCAAATTTAGTGAAGAACCCACTCAATTGGCAATCCTGTGTTGTGAGAATTAGTGTTGGAACACTTTCATACGTGGGAGATTTGAGTGCGGGTGGAGGTCGCAGCGGGCGTTTACCGCCACCAGCAAATACGCCTAACGCCTGCTGCAAGCGTTTAGCAATGAAAGGGCTAAGAAACATGATCCCTGCTGCTACTGGGTTAAGGGTGGACAAACTGCAAAGAATGTAAAAACTTAAAAGCTATTCTTCAAATTCCGCTGCAAATTGCACAGACCCATCTCGGAACAACCCCAATTAGCATACTATAAATAATAATGATTGGCCTAAAAATTTAAATAAAAATGAAAAAAAAATCAGTGAAATGGATACCTTAGCACAGATACCCTTCTTTGCCACAGGTTAGGTGTAAGTTTGCTGTCAGCAGTAAGGTAAGATAGATGTTGAAAGGTAGATGTGAACGAGTTTGACCAGGTAGGGTGTCAGCACAGAAGCAGTTTTGGAGGCAAAAGGAGAAACTCCATCAGGACCATGAGTCTTCTGAGGATTTAGGCAAAGTATACAGAAACATCTCATTAACTCCTTATCTCTTCCCTACCAGAAAGTGAAGTCAGCCACACTGAAGACCACAGTGCCAGAATAAGAGACTTCACTCTGTATTGGTACAACCACCACCAATGCTGGTTCTAAAGTGAGGGTCTGACGCGGATGCTGTGCTCAGCGCTCGCTCCAGCCTTACTGCCATTGACTCTAGGACTCTTTGATGCATCCCTCACTTCGTCTGCTCGCTTGTTCTCTGAAGGTGGCATTAGGGGAACCTTGCTGATCACCCCAGCTTCCCTGAGGTTCCTGGAAGGCCAGTCAGCATCCTGAGTGGCCAAGACCACCAGGAGCAGACTGTTACTGGTGTGGAGTTCAAGGGTGATCAGAAGCACCACCTCTATCACCACGTTGCTACTGTCATCTGCGACCATAAAGGAAAGGGAAAGTTAGAGTGTCAGGAGTGTCAGAAGATTTGAGACTGAGTGCAATGTCACTTGACACAGCCTTGCACACCTTGGTGAAAGAAATCATGAGTGCTGAGAGTGGGGGAAAAGACATTCTGGGTAGTGTTACCTCAACAAATTCACCCACACTTTCTGATGAAATGAGTCATGAATGTTATGAGTGTGGCAAAAAGTTTAGCAAAAAGGGTTATCTCAATAAGCACATTATTACACACTCCGGAGAAAGAAATCATGAGTGTGAAGTTTGTGGAAAAAGGTTTACTATGAAGGATACCCTCAACAGACACACCCTTACACACACTGGTGAAAGAAACTATGAATGTGAAGTTTGTGGAAAAAGTTTCATTGACAAAGGCATCCTCACCAGACATGTTTCTATTCACACTGGTGAAAAAAATCATGAATGTGAACTTTGTGGGAAAAGATTTAGGTTGAAGGTTCTTCTCAACAGACACACCCTTACACACACTGGTGAAAGAAATTACGAATGTGAAACTTGTGGTAAAAGATTTCCTGATAGTAGTTCTCTCAACAGACACATCTTTACTCACACTGGTATAATAAAGCCAAAAATTCATGAATGTGGATTTTGTGGAAAAAAATTTAATGAGAAAAGTAACCTTAACAAACACACACTTATACACACTGGTGAAAAAAATCATGAATGTGAAATTTGCTGCCAAAGATTCAGGCTGAAGGCTTCCCTCAACAGACACATCCTTCTTCACAAAGGTGAAAAAAATCATGAATGTGAAGTTTGTGGAGAAAGATTTGTTGATAAAAGCTCCCTCAACAGACATGTTCTTATTCACACCGGTGAAAAAAATCATGAATGTAAACTTTGTGGAAAAAGATTTACGTTAAAGGTTCACCTCAACAGACACACCCTTACACACACTGGTGAAAGAAAGTACAAATGTGAAATTTGTGCTAAAACATTTATTGAGAAGGCTCATCTTAACAAGCACATGCTTATTCACACTGGTGAAAAAAATCATGAATGTGAAGTTTGTGGAAAAAAATTCAACGGGGAGGGTCATCTCAAGAAACACACCCTTACGCACACTGATGAAGGAAATCATGAATGTGCAGTTTGTGGAAAACAATTCAGTAAAAGGAATAACCTCAACAGACACACCCGTACACACACTGATGAAAGAAATTATGAATGTGAAATTTGTGGAAAAAGCTTTACTAAGAAAGACACCCTCAACAGACACAGTGTCACACACAGCGGTGAAAAAAATTATGAATGTGAAGTTTGTTTGAAAAGATTCAGTCGCAAGAATAACCTGAAGCAACACACCCTTACACACACTGGTGAAAAAAATCATGAATGTGAAGTTTGTGGAAAAAGATTTCTTGAGAAGGGAAGTCTCACCAGACATAGCATTACTCACACTAGGGAAAGAAAGTATGGAAGAATTTATGAATGTGAAGTTTGTGGAAAAGAGTTAAGTCAGGAGAGTCACCTCAATATGCACATTCTTACACACACTGATGAAATAAATCATAAATG
>NC_066528.1:7780480-7827980 GCF_024679095.1 Eriocheir sinensis
ACTGTCCAAAGTAAATCAAGAATGAGCTCCGGCGGTGCA
This sequence comes from Eriocheir sinensis, assembly GCF_024679095.1. Classification (NCBI taxonomy): domain Eukaryota; kingdom Metazoa; phylum Arthropoda; class Malacostraca; order Decapoda; family Varunidae; genus Eriocheir; species Eriocheir sinensis. The sequence goes on from NC_066528.1 coordinate 7,780,520, forward strand.
GCATGTGCCAAGAATAGATGGCGCCTCTATAAACACTTACCTGCGCCATGACAGGCCTGGATCAACCACCTTGCCCAGCCAAGAAAGCCTACCACCGCTGTAGGCCAGGAGCTAAAAATACAACAACATTAGAGTAACTAGCATGATGCCTGCCGGGGAGAGGGATGGGGATGGAAATGAGGTGGCAGGATCAGTTCACTGTTGCCAGATGGGGAAAATTTTACACCAATTATGCCATGCCCTTTCTAAAACAGGAATGTATCACGTTAACTGCCATTCCATAGCTTAGTGACTCAGGATCACAAGTATCTCTTAATGTTGCACACGCGCAAGATCTGCTATTTATGTCAATTGTAGACTCATTTGCCTCTAAAGAGACAGAGTGCATAAATGCAGTCAGTCTTTTGTCTGTATGATCTCATCCCGTCATCGTGGGCGGGGCTTGGCCTTGCAAGTTAAGCACATCAATCTCGTATATGGGACAGTTGTTTGGATTCCCAAGGCAACTACCGACATTAATTCTAAATATACTTTCGCCAAGACAAAGCTGACGCTGTTGATGCATGAGGTTAGTTAAATCCCTAGATTCACATATCACTGAAGGCCTTTGTATCATATTTACAGCATATATGTAGAAATAGGGGCTGCCTAATTTGCAGGAGAATGGCTTTGTTTTGAAGGAAATAAAGAAATTTGATTAATGCTTTCTTCTCTAATTAAACTAAGTGTTGTAGTACGCCTCGCATAGACCTTTTGGAGGAGCAAATGAGACTACATTTCTGTCTCTTTCACGGAGAGAGATCGGGTGGCAAAGTGGTGACCGCTGCTTACACGCAGTTTATTAAAAAAGTCCCCCACTGATTACAGAATATCAGGCGTAAATGGTGTTCAAAAGTGATATATCGTATTACGTTAACTTGATGTACTAAGCTTGAGGATGACTATTCACTTAATGATTTCCTGTTACAGAAATATCATGGCATAATTTGAGTTGAATTTCCTCATCTGGCATTAACCCATCGGCTGTGATTGGCACGGATTTGGCTTTCACTGTCAGCCTGGCAACATATACTCCCAGGTCTTTCTCTGCCTCTGTGTTGGATAGTGGAGTGTTTCTCATGTGGTATTGGTATGTTGGATATCCCCTCCGAAGGTGCATGACTACATTTTTCTTCAGTGAATTGTAGCAGCCACTTTTTGTTTCATTCCTGTAGCTTGGTGATGTCTTGTTGTAGGAAATCGACAGTCAAGGGGTTAATGCACACATCCCACCCTCTCCCCCTCCCCCTTTCCAGCCGACATCAAGTTTATTACTGAGCATGCATCGTGTACACATAAAGCCTTCGTTGTCTCTTCTTGTATCTTAAATCACACTTATCTAAAATCTGAAATGACCATCGTATTCAGGAGAGTTTTATGCACGAGAATAAATGTTTTAATCTAAACTAAAATTATGTTATTGCTGCAAATACTGACAATAAGTAATAATTCGGATTGACATTAAATATTCACTGACTTCTACTCACCCTAATTGTTTTTTTACGCCATCGAGTTTGAAAATCGTGTTATAGTTGTGCTGTCATTGATTAATCCGTCTGCTGCGATTGGCACGGATTTGGTTTTCATTGTTAGCCAGGTAACATATACTTCCAGATCTATCTCTGTCTCTGTGGTGGATAGTGGAGTGTTTCCCATGTGGTATTGGTGTGCTGGATATCCCCTCCCAGGGTGCATGACTTTACGTTTTTCTTCATTGAATTGTAGCAGCCACTTTTTGTTCCATTTCTGTAGCTTGGTGATGTCTTCTTGTAGGAAATCCGCACTCAAGGGGTTAATCCAATGATGCTAACGAAATTTGCTAATATTGTGTAAAGAAATGTGAATATTTTCTGAGCATAAATGTGGCTGTAGGGTTGGAGAGAGCGGAGACACCGTGGGACACCTACAGGCCAGCACCCAATCAGCAGCGTCTTTACTGGCCCGGCTAGGAATCGAGGCCTTCAGGGGATACAGCTTGAAAATGAATGTCTAAAGAAAGGAAATAAGAAAGACAAACAATTGTAAAACCTTACAGCGAACAGAATAGAAGAGCCCTCCCCTCCAAAGTTCGAATGAATACAAGATCACATTATTTTGTTTAAAATCTCCTTTTCCTCTTCTTCGTACCTCTTCTCTTTCTCCTTTTCCTCCTCCTCACTTCAGTCCCTTTCCTCTTCTTCCTCCTCACCCCATGCTCTTTCCTCCTCCTCTTCCTCCTCCAGCCCCAGGAACTTGCCTCAAGCGGCTGTAAATAATGGTGTCGCATTCGGCCCAGACATTTATTCGTTCCCTGAAGAGGATTTATGATCGGAATTTAATGAAGCCTCGACCCTAGGTAGCAAGAAAACAGCAGAAAAGACGTCCTGGATGACGGTGACGACGAGAACGGCGAGTCTGGTGGCTTCAACGATGACGAAGACGAAGGCCGCCGCAGTGGAGCAGCAACACAGCATAGTGTGTGCCACAACAATAAGCAACAGCATAGTGTGTGCCACAACAATAAGCAACAGCATAGTGTGTGCCGCAACAATAAGCAACAGCATAGTGTGTGCCGCAACAATAAGCATGCAAACACTGACAAGAGAAGCCACGACAACGAAGGCGACAAGGAAATTAATAATGTCAAGGACGACAGCAGAGTTAGACAGCCTCAGCAAGGCAGATGCGGAAGAAGCAGCGGCAGCATTATGGACAGTGAAATTACCACTACCACTTTTTTTCTCTGCGTGCAACTCACAGCACCGATAGGTTCTCTTGGTAGCCTGTGGTGGTCGGTCCCAGCCTGTTGGTGCTGCTGGTGAATTTTATTTAAAGTTTCTGTCGAGATATGACTTGCTTGGCCTGTGCTGTTCCCCGAGGACTTTTCAAGATCAAAGTTCAAAAGGCAACGTTGATTGATGGACATTTAGACAGCATGTAGGCAATCTTCGGCCACTCGGCGATCATTACACTCTGTCAGCTGGTTGAAGCAGGACGCGAGCCTGGGTCTCCTGGAATCGCCATGTCTATTTGCCGACCATTCGGCCACCAGCTTCGTAGCTACTACTACTACTACTTCTACTGCTGCTGCTGCTGCGGCCTCTGTTGCTGCTCTTGCATCTCTTAGTATTAATGCCACCGCCATCACCACATCCACGTGAGTCCCACCACCAAGAACAACTGAAACAAGAGAGATATTCACAAGTAAACTAATAAAACAAAAACAAAAAAAAAGTACCACAATCAAGTTCAACTATATTGTGAAACAAACAAAGAGGAAAGGTTAATAAAAAAAAATGATGTTACTTGTGGAATATGTAATGGCCAACGGATTGACCTAAATATTGCCTGTGTGTGTGTGTGTGTGTGTGTGTGTGTGTGTGTGTGTGTGTGTGTGTGTGTGTGTGTGTGTGTGTGTGTGTAACATTTGAAACATTTGAAACACACAGTACAGTTACATATTTTGTTGTATGTATTGTTAGAGGCCAGCCTTTATATAAGCATAAGCTTTTCGTGTGTGTGTGTGTGTGTGTGTGTGTGTGTGTGTGTGCGCGCTCGTCTGAGTAAATATTGTGGGTTTGTATTCTCGGTAGCCGCGTGCGAGGTGATGCGATTCCGTGAGGTGAATATTAGTGAGAAAAAGAGAGGGACGGTGAGGGGGAAGAAGGGGGGCAGGCTTGGAGAGCGGGTGAAAGGAACGAAGAAAACAATAGGCGAGGGAAGGAAACGGAATGGAATAAGGCGCTGATCAGGAATGATATACAGTGGAAGTAGAACGTAGAACAGGAAGACAGGAAAATAGGAGAACTGAAGGATTTGGAGGGAGGTGAAGTTTGGGCACCATAGAAGGGAGATTAGGAAGCGCGGGAAAGAATGGAAGGTAGCAGAAGTATGTAAGGTTGAGCAATGAGATATATAGAAGGGATTGTCGGAGGCTTGAGAGGAAAGTATAACAATGGAAGATGGAGAAGATGATTATATTAAAATGATGACTAGAAATACGGAAAGACCAAAGTGTGGCGGTTTAGGAAGTCGAAAGGAAGTACGCAAAGTTGTAATAGGAAACGGAGGTGGGTGGGTGGGGGGATTGAGGATAGTAAATGGATCTAAGGCTGTAAGATAAAATAAATGAAATAAATGGAAAACGAGAACCATCACAAAAAAAAAACGATGATAAAAGATAAAGATAAAGATAAAAGTAAACAGCGATATGACAAAGATGAAAAATAAACTGTGAGGGTACCAGGGAAAGCCATTAAAAAAGATAGATGGTAGAAAATAAAGAACAAACTAGGGATGTTCTAAAAGTATTTCGGGAAGAGCTAGCATTGAAGCGTTACAAAGAGACACTCAAGGAAAGTGAAACAGAAACAAAGGGGAGGTGACTAATGAATTACTTAGGGGAATATGCAAGAGAGGATGAAAGATGATCATTCGTATATATTGAATTTCATATAAAAAGGACATAAAGCTCACAAATTAATAATCATTCCCGTGAAACATGACACACACACACACCATTTTTATGTTATTATGTATTATCATTATTATTATTACACATACACATATTACATACACACACACACACACACACACACACACACACACACACACACACACACACACACACACTGTCAGTAACTCTCTAACTTAACATGCAGTAACGGAATGTTCTTAACGACAGCTACCGTCCTTGCTCCCCGTCTCATCTTTCCTCTCACATTTCATTTCGTCTCCGTCCTCCTCTCTCAAGTTCCTCTTATGATTACTTTCCTCCCATCACTTCCCTTGATTCCTTAACCTCCTTCTAACACTTTTCTTATCACCTCTCCCTGCTCCCCTCGCGTTTGTGTCCTCGGAAGTCCTTTACGAAATGATGAGAGGGATCAGGGTAGATTTTCCTTTTCAGCACCTCATTAGAAGGGCTCGTAATGCATTCCAAACTGCGTGGGCGCTTGTGCTCTCAGCGGGAAGGACAGCAGGGGGATCGAGGGATGTCTTTGCTTTCACTGGAAAAGAATACCAGACGGATGGCAGGGAAGAGGTGAGGGGGCACGGCGAGGAAGAAGTAATAAATTGATGAATGGATGAGTGCACAAATGATGGAATGAATGGAGGGATGAATAAAGGAATGAATAAAGGAATGGATTAATGAAAATGACAGCCCGACTGAATGAAGTATAAATGGTCGAACGGATTTATGAATTTCTGAAGGAACTGAGAAGTAATGAGTGTATGAATGAAAAAAATGTAGGGGTAGAGGATGCAAGGATAAATGAGTAATAAAAACAGCAAAATAAAGGAATAGATAATTAGATCCAAGACGATTAAGGAGGTATAAGGTGTATGAAGAGCATAATATAAAGCTGCAGAAAAAGGAGAACTAGGCCGCCAGGAAGAATAAAATGTAGCAGTGACTGGGAAAAGTAGAAATGACGGATGTTATAAAGAACATTTGAATGATATTATAAGTCAGGAAAGCCAAGTATATATATATATATATATATATATATATATATATATATATATATATATATATATATATATATATATATATATATATATATATATATATATATATATATATATATATATATATATATATATATATATATATATATATATATATATATATATATATATATATATATATATATATATATATATATATATATATATATATATATATATATATATATATATATATATATATATATATGTGCTTAAAACTACCCACATGCTGTCCAGAAGACCACCTATCAACCCGAACTCTAGATTCTTGAATTAAAGATGAGCTCCGGGAGGGCAGCATGAGCCAATGCAAGATGGCGCCACTATAAACACTCGCCTGCGCCAGAACGGGCTGGGCCGACCATCAGACCGCTCCAAAAACAAGCCTACCGGCGCCACAGGCGAAGATGTAAAAAAAAATATACATATGACTGAATAGAAAGAAGAGGAAACAATTAAGAGAGAGAGAGAGAGAGAGAGAGAGAGAGAGAGAGAGAGAGAGAGAGAGAGAGAGAGAGAGAGAGAGAGAGAGAGAGAGAGAGAGAGAGAGAGAGACGTGGAGACATCTTCCCCCAAAGGAAGTCGCTCATCAGCATTAGCAGGTGTCCTTGGATGCCTTTGGCACGGACCTTCTCCAGAAAGCCCGCGTGCCACACCCGGTCAAAAGCACCTGCGATGTCGAGAGCAGCGACAAGAGTATCCAGGCTGGTGTCCAGGGAGTTCTGCCAATATCTGGAGAGGAGCAGCAGGAGGTCTGAGGTTGAGCGGCCAGATCTGAACCCGAACTGCTGGTCAGTAAGGAGGGCGTTGTCCTCGAGGTGGCGGGTGATGGCCTCCACCACTGTTCTTTCGAGTATTTTTCCAAAGGATTGTAGTGGAAGCCATCACCCGCCACCTCGAGGACAACGCCCTCCTCACTGCGTGAAGCTGTGAGAGATACGAGAACAGTGCTCTCCAGCCAGGAGCAGGCCTGGTCGGGGTGCCGAGGTCACGCGCACCAGAGGACCTTCACTTCCAGTGTCACGCCTGTGGAAAACGTTTACTGCAGCTGTGCCTACAGTGAGGGGAATGTCCACCCAGCAGGTGGTGAGGAACATGTCCCACACCACTAGTGCTGATAAACACATAGTGAACGTGTGAAACAGTGCTTTTGAAATAGTGACACGAGAAAACGTGTCATTTAAGCCTTGAAAAAGTGCACAACCAGTCATATGCATACGCTTTTTTTTATTATACTCTCGTTCGATCACCCGACCGTCTATTAAACAAAAGCATATACTATGCTCTGCAACGTAGGTTTGAATAAATATATACATGTATATATATATATATATATATATATATATATAGAGAGAGAGAGAGAGAGAGAGAGAGAGAGAGAGAGAGAGAGAGAGAGAGAGAGAGAGAGAGAGAGAGAGAGAGAGAGAGAGAGAGAGAGAGAGAGAGAGAGAGAGAGAGAGAGAGAGAGAGAGAGAGAGAGAGAGAGAGAGAGAGAGAGAGAGAGAGAGAGAGAGAGAGAGAGAGAGAGAGAAACTCAATCCCCGTGATCAATGGCAGAAGAGAAAGAGAGAGAAAATAAGGTGAATTTCCTGCACTCCACCAGCCAGCCTCCTCCTCCTCCTCCTCCTCCTCCTCCTCCTCCTCCTTGTTCTCCTCCCACACTCTCAATGGCCGAGATTTTACAGACGCAACGATGTAGTGAAGATAGAAAAAAATAGCGAGTTCCGTCCGTAGACAGACGCTGCGGGGGGGGAGAGAGAGAGAGAGAGAGAGAGAGAGAGAGAGAGAGAGAGAGAGAGAGAGAGAGAGAGAGAGAGAGAGAGAGAGAGAGAGAGAGAGAGAGAGAGAGAGAGAGAGAGAGAGAGAGAGAGAGAGAGAGAGAGAGAGAGAGAGAGAGAGAGAGAGAGAGAGAGAGAGAGAGAGAGAGAGAGAGAGAGAGAGAGAGAGAGAGAGAGAGAGAGAGAGAGAGAGAGAGAGAGAGAGAGAGAGAGAGAGAGAGAGAGAGAGAGAGAGAGAGAGAGAGAGAGAGAGAGAGAGAGAGAGAGAGAGAGAGAGAGAGAGAGAGAGAGAGAGAGAGAGAGAGAGAGAGAGAGAGAGAGAGAGAGAGAGAGAGAGAGAGAGAGAGAGAGAGAGAGAGAGAGAGAGAGAGAGAGAGAGAGAGAGAGAGAGAGAGAGAGAGAGAGAGAGAGAGAGAGAGAGAGAGAGAGAGAGAGAGAGAGAGAGAGAGAGAGAGAGAGAGAGAGAGAGAGAGAGAGAGAGAGTAGTAATACGGACACCTGGTTCCCTACAGACCGTGTTGGGTATCAGTTCGCCTCGTCGCCCCTCGTATGCGTCTCCTTGGCAACGGCGACGCCTTACCCTTTGTTGACTACCTTTTGTTTTTACAGTTTTGGTGTCGTTTACCGCAGCACCGAGTACATGAAGCATTTATTGTAAGACCAGAAGTCGAAATAACGACACCTTCATGAATATTACCCATCAAATATCAAAATGAATTATACTAGAGGTACCAGAAAGCAAAATGGCCATGGGCAAAATAATCAGGAAACGAAGCATCAAATGTTGCCTTCTGTACAAGATTTCTGGCTATAGTTCTTCCAGAATTGCCAGGTCGTGGACTATGTTCCCGCCCAATCCCATCCCAAAAGCCAAGAGTTTTCATCCCAAAAGCCACCCAAAACTCGCGGTGGTGGCTGGCAGATGTTTTTTACGCCCAAGGTGTCGACGCAGCAGCAGGTTTACCGACCCAACTGGGCGGGTAAACCATGGACCTGGAAACCCTGAGTTCTTCCGTACTGAAGCTCCGGGTTTGCCACCGCTGCTGCTTGTGCTTCCGCTCCCGCATATTAGTGTTGAGTTTATATTTTCGCATAAACCTGTACTCTTCATAAGGAGCAGAGGAGTGGGCTAACAAGGAATCATATTATGGTAGTATCTCGCAATCTAGCAGGAGCGAGGAATTCTGGCAAGGGAACTAAATGAATAGTTGTTTTGAAGTAAATATTGCAGTAGTAAATAGAAGCTTTAGCAGCAGTATCGTTGGTAGCAGTAACAACAGCAGAAGCAGCAGTCCTAGTGGTAGTAGTAGTAGTAGTAGTAATAGGAGTAGTAGCAGTAGTAGTAGTAGTAGTAGCAGTAGTAGTAGTAGTAGTAGTAGTAGTAGCAGTAGTAGTAATAGTAGTAGTAGTAGTAGTTGTAGCAGTAGTAGTAGTAGTAGTAGTAGTAGTAGCAATAGTAGTAATAGCAGTAGTAGTAGTAGTAGTAATAGTAGTGTAGTAGTAGTAGTAGTAGTAGTAGTAGAAGCAGCAGCTGAAGGAAATAATTATCTTCCCATTGCCTGACGCACCCGACGACACAAAGCCGGGGTTCCCTCCGTGCACGTCTTCTTGCAGGCACTTAGCTCCTCACAGAATAATTAGAGAGAAAGCATGAAAAGCGCACAAAGAGGAATGGAGAGATAATTGCTGGGTAAAACTTGGAGAGACAGAAAGCAAGCACCAAGGATTAGAAAGCAGACAAAGGCTGATGAATCTTCACATATAACTCATGCGTCGCGCCCCTCCCAGCCCACCTCTTCATAACCAAAATCTCCCACCGGCATGCACTTTGTTGCCTCCATTTTCCATAATTTTCTGCATTTTTTTGCCATGAGTATCAGCATGCCACGATGATCGGCTTCACTCTATACGACACTGCAAAGTCTCTCTATCCTCCCGTCGTCGATATTTTGATGTTTATTGCCTCTCTCAATTCAACATTATCTATTTCAATATTGTTCTTCATAGCCATTTTCCCTCTGCCTCATTTGTTACCTTTTCTGTCTCCCATCTATAATCTATACTTGCCGTCTCTTGCCTGAATATCGACATCGCATAACTGCTCTCAGGGTCATTTTCCTCTTAGAAATCTTTTATCTTCAACCTCTGTGAGATTTGACCATCTACGATAGCAAATGTCACTTCCAAGCCTTTTATGTTGTTGACAATTCCACTCTTCCCTCTTCCCCTCTCCGTGGATACTGTAATCTCGTCTGCTTCACCACACTGTCTGGTCGATTTTTACTTGGGCATCTTTACTATAGTCTTCCAAATATGTCGAGGCCGTTTCTGGCGTAGGCTCCTGCGGGTCCTTTCCTCCCCTCTTCTCTGCCACACAGTCCCAACACCTATCTCTTCCTCTCATACGTAAGCTATAGGTAACATATGAGAGGAGAAAAATAGGTGTTGGGATTGTGTGGCAGAGCAGAGGGGAGAAATGGACCCGCGGGAGCCAACGCCAAAACGGACCCGACAATTTGGTTTCACTATAGTTCCCGTGATTTTCTTCTTTCTTCATCATCTCCATATTTTCAAACTCAAACGTTCTGGAATCTCTATTTGCAAGCTTATAAGGATATCAGATTGGTTACTCTTAGCCAGCCTCAGCTCTTTCTTTCCCTCACTGTTTCTGTCGGCAATAGTTTATCCGCAGCAGAGTAATTGTCACACATTTCTCGAGATCGTTGCATCACCCACCTGTCTCGTGTTGCTGGCCTCTTGATCATTTCCTCTTCTTCGTTTTTCTGATCTTCATTTCTGTTGCTGATCTAAACTCTCTCTTAGGTTTGCAGAGTACAGCTTCCTAGATTTTACGTTAGCATCCCTGTTATTTTTTTTTTTCGACTTTAGGGATGTTTTTCTATATCTGTCTCTTCTTTTTATCTCTTTCCTCTTCCAGTTTTATAATATTTTGTTGCTGTCTCGTTCCTTGTTTTCAGTTCTACAATTTCGTTTCTTTTTGTGTGTGTGCTGACGTGCGTGTATGTGTGTGTGTGTGTGTGTGTGTGTGTGTGTGTGTGTGTGTGTGTGTGTGCTGACGTGCGTGCATGTGTGTGTGTTTGTGTGTCTTGGTGTGTGTGTTTATTTGTGTGTGTATGTGTTTATGTGTGTGTTTGCGACATGCGATTATTATGATTATTATGATTAATGTAATTTGCAATTATAATCACTCCCAAATTAAATATTTTTTTTTACTTAATCGGCAAAGAATGAAAATTACCAATCATGATTGAGCTTAAATAGATCACTTTCGTTCTTTCTCTGATTTTCGAAACAAGAAAAGAATAACTATTGATGCAACATTTTCATTTAACCCGTCAGCTGCGATTGGCATGGATTTCGCCTTCACTGGTAGCCCTGTAACATACACTCCCAGGTCTTTCTCTGCCTCTGTGGTGGATAGTGGAGTGTTTCCCATGTGGTATTGGTGTGCTGGATATCCCTTCACTGGTAGCCCTGTAACATACACTCCCAGGTCTTTCTCTGCCTCTGTGGTGGATAGTGGAGTGTTTCCCATGTGGTATTGGTGTGCTGGATATCCCTTCACTGGTAGCCTGGTAACATACACTCCCATGTCTTTCTCTGCCTCTGTGGTGGATAGTGGAGTGTTTCCCATGTGGTATTGGTGTGCTGGATATCCCTTCACTGGTAGCCTGGTAACATACACTCCCAGGTCTTTCTCTGCCTCTGTGGTGGATAGTGGAGTGTTTCCCATGTGGTACTGGTGTGCTGGATATCCCCTCCCAAGGTGCAGGACTTTACATTTTTCTTCATTGAATTGTAGCAGCCACTTTTTGTTCCACTCCTGTAGCTTGGTGAGGTCTTCTTGTAGGAAATCCGCGGTCAAGGAGTTAAAGGCTATTGTTAAAACCACTATAGTTAACAACCACGGCTGCCGAAAACTGTTATCATCCAATGCCATGTATGTACACACGTAATCAATCAAACATCGCAAAATATTTATCTATCTGTCTACATCCCTCTGTTTTTATACATACCTTCCTCTCAGCCTTTATTAATGTTTTTATTGTTTGCTAAGGACATAAGTAGAAGTCTTTTAGAAATCATTTAACGACGGAAATTACCAGTAGGGGAAGCAGAAACAAAACAGATACTTGAGGTTGCCAAGGAAATGAATAGGGGCAGCAAGTAGCGGGCTTTTTTTATCATTATTGTTTCCTTTTTGTGTCCCCTTGAGCTGTCTCCTTTGTTGTAAAAAAAATATTTGGATTGCGATTTAAACTCTTCATTAACATCGCAACACTGACATCACTACGACCAGTAAAACCAAATGTAAGTTATGTAACGTATCCTTCAGGAGTATTGGTATTTTAGAAAGTATTAATAGCAACAAGGGGAGCGATGACACACGAGGACAGTTCTGGCTAAGGCCCATCACCAGGCCCATAGAGGACAAAAAACAATATTCAAAGGCAATGGACTGGAATGGATTAAAAGATAAACCGCTGAATCGCCCCCTCTGGCCAGCAAGTCACGACCCTCCTTTCATCTCACACACACACACACACACACACACACACACACGGATCACATATGTATATATTTATAAAAAAACTTTTCATGAGTCCTAATATCTGCTGAAGATGAAAAGGAGTATGAGAAGGAGGAGGAGGAGGAGAAGGAGAAGAAGGAGTAGGTTAAGGAGAAAGGAGAAGGATAAGGAGGAGGAGGAGGAGGAGGAGGAGGAGGAGGAGGAGGAGTAGGTTAAGGAGAAAGGAGAAGGATAAGGAGGAGGAAGAGGAGGAGGAGGAGGATAAAGAGCAGGGGGACACGGGAAAGAAGGACAATGAGAAGGATGATGATGATGAGGAGAATGATGATGATGATGATGATGATGAAGAGGAGGAAGAGGAAGGGACAGGCGGAGCAGCAAGAGGAGTGGAAAAAGAGAGGGGGAGGAGGCACCATGATGGCAGGCAGCAAAAAGCCTATTGGCTCATTACGAGATTGTTCGCTCGAGTGACTAAGGGCCATATTTTTAAACATTTCTGCGCCCAAGAACACCTAATTTACTAGTCTTTCGTTGGAGTTTAGGGCATATCCAGGGGTACTTTTATGACCCTGGTGGTAGTCTGGGCCATATTTTTAAACATTTCTGCGCCCAAGAACACGTAATTTACTAGTCTTTCGTTGGAGTTTAGGGCATATCCAGGGGTGCTTTTATGACCCTGGTAGTAGTCTGAGCCTTCTTCTGTACCGTGAACCTAAAAGAACACTCATTACAACTCGATTAACCTCCTTTTTGGCCTTTGGAAATAGTTGGTGTGAGGGATGGGAGCATCTGACACTACCAACCTTAATCTCCTCGACGGGCACTTCGGAGTTTGCAGAGCAGATGAAAGCACTTTTGTGTGTACGTCCAGTTTACTTCTGACACGGCAAAATAACGCCCATCGCTGACCAGGTATTCATGAAAGAAAAACAAAAGCAAAAAATCAAGTGATCTAAGCATAATTAGAGATTCATTCCTGTTCTTTGCTAAATATCTTGCCATTGGTCTTAGTTTCATTAAAAGTGTCACTGACCAGGCTATAAGGGTACGGGCACACTGCACGCGGTTTGCTGGGAGGGTAGCGGGTTGCCTAGCGGGTCAGCGGCAAGAACAAACACATGTTATCTTATACGAGTGGCCATACAGGGCGCGGGTAGCGGGTTCCCTCCAAGCCAGCGTTGCCAAGTTATCGTATTAACCACATATCGTATCTATCATTTTTATGCCTCAAACTCTCGTACCTACACAAGTAACGTGAGAAAATCAAAGTTAGTGCTAAAACTCTTGAATATTGATGTTTTTCGTTCTTTGTTATTATAGTTATCGATCAGCAGCTACGAAAATGAAATGCGATGAGTACGATAGTTTGGCAACGCTGCTACAAGCTTACCCGCTACCCGCGTCCTGTATGGCCACTCCTATTAGATAACATGTGTTTGTTCTTGCCGCTGACCCGCTAGGCGTCCCGCTACCCTCTACCCTCCCAGCAAACCGCATGCAGTGTGGCCGCACCCTGAGTCACGATTTGTAATACAGTAGTTGTTTTATTGGCCGATGATCGGGTTTGAGAAATGACGTCTGCTGAAGTCTACCACATCGCCTCGCCTGAACAGTAGACCGTTATTTCTACAGTTATTGGGTTAGTTTGGGGCTAAAAAAAAACAAAAAAAAACTTGGAGTGATCGACATTACTGAACTTCAGCTTCTTGAAAACCTGTATCAAGTCTCCTCGTAAGCGTCTCTTTTTCCAGCGTAAAGAGGTTGAGTCGTTTGAAGAGGAGGAGGAGGAGGAGGAGCACAACACAAAGGAACACAAAGTAAGAACAAACAACAGCAGACCTGCTGGTCCTTACGAGGCTGTTTGTGACAAGCTACACTTACTATCTAATCAAACGTGGAAGATGAAGGACAGCAAAGGCGAGGAGGAGGAGGAGGAAGAGGAGGAGGAGGAAGAGGAGGAGGAGGAGGAGGAGGAGGAGGAGGAGGAGGAGGAGGAGGAGGAGGAGGAGGAGATGGAGGAGGAGGAGGAGGAGGCGATGGACGAGGAGGAGGAGGAGGAGGAGGAGATGGAGGAGGAGGAGGAAGAGGAGATGGAAGAGGAGGAGGAGGAGGAGGAGGAGATGGAGGAGGAAGAGGAAGAGGAGATGGAGGAGGAGGAGGAGGAGGAAGAAGAAGAGGTAGAAGAAGCAGAAGAAAACGAAGAATGAATAGAAAAAAAAAAGTAGTAGAAAAATGAGAATAGAAGTAAGAACCAAGGAGGACGGCTGGGAGGAGTCGGGCTGGAGTGGGAGTAGTATGTGAGGAGGAAGAAAAGGGAAAATCAATGAGGGAAGGTGTAGTTGTTGTTGATATGGTGCCAACTAGTTTATAAAGTTGTCATTGCCTTGTGACACCCTTGAACGCCTTGCTGTATTATGCGATGATATACGGACGCACTACAAGTCAAATCCGAGAAGTTTCGGGTCCCTACAGAGCTCGTGATGAATAACTCTGTAGGGACCCGAAACGTCTTGGATTCGACTTGTAATACAGCCCATAATGTCCGCGGTTCACATGGAAACGTTGGGAGACGGTGGCTGAGTCGACAGAGTGACGGCGCCGCGTTCAGGACGACGCGAGTTCAATCCCCGCCCGGTGCCACCAAGCTGGGATTTTTCAGCCGCCGCCGAGTGGCTTGAAACTACCCACATGCTGTCCAGAAGACCACCCATCAACCCGGACTCTAGATTCTAGGATTAAAGATGAGCTCCGGGAGGGCAGCATGGGCCAATGCAAGATGGCGCCACTATAAACACTCGCCTGCGCCAGAATGGGCTGGGCCGACCATCACGCCCCACCGGGAAGAAGCCTTGGGCCGACCATCAGGCCCCACCGGGAAGAAGCCTACCAGCGCAATAGGCCGCGACGTAAAAAGAAAAAAAAAAGTAACTATATTTAAAGGCATAAGGATACGGCCCCTAGACCGACCTCTGTAGGGACCCGAAACGTCTTGGATTTGACTGTAATTCAGCTCATAATGTCCGCGGTTCACATGGAAACGTTGCACTGACTATTTTTAAAGGTACCCAAGGATATGGCTGTTACATGGCTACTTTCATTAATTTCATCACGCTTTTGTGTATCTTAACCCAGTAGCAGCGGGGATCATGTTTCTTAATGGTCCCTCTTAGCGAGAAAAATGAGAAAAAATCACCCCTCACACAAACCATTTCATAATATATATCCAAGCATTTGTGATCAGATTATGTATCATCTATTTTGGGGGGTTTAAATCATGGCACAAATTTGCCCCGTCGGTGCTACACGGTAAAGCCACAAATTTGCCCCGTCGCTGCTACACGGTAAAGCCACAAATTTGCCCCGTCGCTGCTACACGGTAAAGCCACAAATTTGGCCCGTCGCTGCTACACGGTAAAGCCACAAATTTGCCCCGTCGGTGCTACACGGTAAAGCCACAAATTTGCCCCGTCGCTGCTACACGGTAAAGCCACAAATTTGGCCCGTCGCTACTACACGGTTAAAGCCACAAATCTGCCCCGTCGCTGCTACACGGTAAAGCCACAAATTTGCCCCGTCGCTGCTACACGGTAAAGCCACAAATTTGGCCCGTCGCTGCTACACGGTAAAGCCACAAATTTGCCCCGTCGGTGCTACACGGTAAAGCCACAAATTTGCCCCGTCGCTGCTACACGGTAAAGCCACAAATTTGGCCCGTCGCTGCTACACGGTAAAGCCAAAAATTTGGCCCGTCGCTGCTACACGGTAAAGCCACAAATTTGGCCCGTCGCTGCTATCAGGTTATTGCTTAGACATATATTAGAGATAAAAAGGTTTTGCCTATGTAAGTGCAGCTTCTTGTTTTTTAATTATTATTTTGTTTATAATGATTGTTGTAGCCAGTTTTGTTACCCGTCGGAAACTTGAAATGATCAATATCCTCACTTTTATAAAGAGATTCGATGTGTCATGTTCTTTCGAGGAAAAACTGTCTGATAAGTTGAAATCCATTCATCATAAAACATAAGGTTCACTCCGCGATGTTATTTGTTAACCCGTCCGCTGCGATTGGCATGGATTTGGCTTTCACTGGTGGAGTGTTTCCCATGTGGTATTGGTATGCTGGATATCCCCTCCCAAGGTGCCGGACTACATTTTCTTCATTGAATTGTAGCAGCCACTTTTTGTTCCATTTCTGTAGTTTGGTGATGTTTTCTTGTTGGAAATTCGCAGTTGATAATAAATTCATCGCATTTTCGAATACTGTATTATCTGCATTCTAAATGGGTGGAAGGGGGGCATCAGAACGTCATATTCCAGGGATGGTGTTTCGAAAAGTTATGTAAGGGAGACAACCTCTGCTTTTACTTTAAGGATGCTCTTATCGATTTAGAAACATCTTTTTTTAATTACCACTTCTAGTTACTTTTTTTGCAGTATTGTATTGGCCACTCCTTTGACTTCTATTCAGGAGCAATAAGTAGCGGGCTTTTTTTAATATTTTTTTTTACGCCCTTGAACTGTCTCCTTTTCTGTAAAAAAAGAAAAAAAAACGCCCTCAAAATGCACGGTTTTGGGCTTCCTAAGGGTTCAAAACTGGTAACGTTATTCAGATATTTTTGGGTAGCGCCTAGTCGTGAGTCTAATGTGGCGAGGGTCCATCTGCCTCTTAGAAGTCCAGGTTTAGGCCAAGGACAGAAAAAAAGACATAACACTCGCAAGAGGAGAAAACAGAGAAAGAGAAAAAAACATGAAAAAACATATCCCCAATTAACACAAAAATACGAGGTAAGAGAATATGAACGCCTTAATTATTTCTTATTTCACTCCTCCCTCCTCTGCTCTCTCACTTTCCTCTTTCTTATATATTTCCTCGTTTCATCGTCCTATTCTCGTGTTTTTTCCTCCATCATCACCCAGTGGTATATAAGGCATATGGCATTGTTATCGTGGCAACACAAATTTGAATCTTGGTGAGTGATAGAACACTCATTTGGCCTTTCATTGCTATCCTGTTACCTATCGTGGCCTCTATGCTTACTCACCGATGTTTATAAGGTTTTCTGCAATTGCCTTCATTAACCTTCTGTGTCTTTTACAGCTGCCACAAAATATCTACTTCCCATTATGTAGATACTTCTGTTTAGCTTTTTTTTTATTTACAAGACTTTTATCTATTTTCGGTTACTTTCAGAAGGTCCTTTCCCGTTATTCCAAGTGAAGCAGTAGAAACGACGCCTTATTCTTCCTCCTCCTCCTCCTCCTCCTCCTCCTCTCCTTCCTCTTAACTCCTGGAAGCTAGTCAAGAGCGATTCAATATGGTTAATTAAGACACACCGTCAGCGAGAGAAGCTGGAGCCGTCGGGGTCTTACTCTCCCTTCTCTACTTTCCTACTTCTTCCTAAGCCTCTTTCCCCTCCCATACCCTTTTCTCCTTCACCTCTCGACTCTGCTTCACATCCTCCTCCTCCTCGTCTCACACACTTAAACTCGGCCTTAATAACAGCTCGCTCTCTTCCTCCTCCACCCCGTTTTCTTCTTTCGTTCCGTTTTCTTTCTATGTAGTTTATCGTTTTCCAGTTTCCTCATTATCACAACTTTCTGTAACTTTTGTTTGCTTGTGCGTTTTCGTCCTGTTCTTAACCTGGTAGCTGCGGGGATCATGTTTCTTAAAGGCCCCTCTAAGCGAGAAAAAGGAGAAAAAATCATCACCCACGCAAACCATTTCATAATATATATCAACGCATTTGTGATCAGTTTATGCATCATCTATTTTTGGGGGTTTATATCATGGCAAAATTTGGCCCGTCGCTGGTACACGGTAAAGGCACAAATTTGACACGTCGCTGCTACACGGGTTAAGGGGCTTTTACACTGGGCAAATTTTCCGTGGATCTTCAGTCAAACCACGATTTTTGCTGGCGTGGTTCTCATATTTCCGTGGTGTTCTGACGTGTCCACGATCTTCCAAAGCTACGGTAGATTTCACCGAAGGACGACGGTAATACCCACCATCAGCAGAACCAGCAGTAACAAGAAACAAATGAGAACCACGCTAGCGGAAATCGTGGTTTGACTGAAGATCCACGGAAAATTTGCCCAGTGTAATTGCCTCTTTATTCACTCTTTAAAATAGTACAACACATTCTCTCCCGTCCCTAGATGTCTACTATTCTTTGCTTCTCACTCTTTCACTGTTTTAATTTTCCTTTGTTTTACTATTTTTTCCCCCCGTTCTTCCAATCCCCTTTTCTGCTGTCTTCTTTATTTCTGCTTTCTTATATACTATACATCACTTTATCTCCTGGCCCTAGAAGTCATTAATTCTTTGTTTCTCACTCTTTCGCTATTCTTAATTTCCTTTGTATTACCATTTATTTCCAGCTCTGCCCATCGCCATTTCTGCTTCTGTCTTTCCCTAGCCCGGTAGCAGCAGGGATCATGTTTCTTAATGGTCCCTCCAAGCGAGAAAAATGAGAAAAAATCACCCCTCACACAAAACATTTCATAATATATATCAAAGCATTTGTGATCAGATAATGTATCATTTTTTTGGGGGGGGTTTATATCATGGCACAAATTTGGCCCGTCGCTGGAACACGGTAAAGCCACAAATTTGGCCCGTCGCTGCTACACGGTAAAGCCACAAATTTGGCCCTTCGCTGCTACACGGTAAAGCCACAAATTTGGCCCGTCGCTGGAACACGGTAAAGCCACAAATTTGGCCCGTCGCTGCTACACGGTAAAGCCACAAATTTGGCCCGTCGCTGCTACACGGTAAAGCCACAAATTTGGCCCGTCGCTGGAACACGGTAAAGCCACAAATTTGGCCCGTCGCTGCTACACGGTAAAGCCACAAATTTGGCCCGTCGCTGCTACACGGTAAAGCCACAAATTTGGCCCGTCGTTGCTACACGGTAAAGCCACAAATTTGGCCCGTCGCTGCTACACGGTAAAGCCACAAACTTGGCCCGTCGCTGCTACACGGTAAAGCCACAAATTTGGCCCGTCGCTGCTACACGATTAAGGTTACTTTGAAGATCCCGACAGAAATGTGGGTAATCTTGCTCCACTCGGCGATGACTTGAAAAATCAGCGTGTTTTGATGGGAACACGAACCTAGGACCGCTTTTGATCGTTACCAATGGCGGCGATCGACGCTATAGTTTTCCACGTGAAACTGGCCTTTGGGGTTGTGGCGGCTGCAGAGGAAGCGAGAGGTGGGTGTTGAGAGTGTGTGGTAAGGTGCGGGGCTGGGCTAACCCCGCAGCCGCCACTACCCCATAGGCCAGTTTTACGTGAAAATACTATAGCGGCGATAACAGCCATTGGTAACGATCAAAACAAACAAAATGACTGTGAAAGCGGCCCCTAGTCCACGATAGGTACTCGGGTTCACCACGCCCGCACGCTAACGACTTGGCCACCGCCTCCCCATACATACAAAAACGTGCATACAAAAGCAGACAAACAGACACACGGGAACATAGACAGGCAAAGGACAGCGAGAGTTCCAAACACACGGACCAAAAAAATACATAAAAATAATATAAAAAAAAGGAAACTAGGTCAACATAGACGCATAACAGGACAGAAGGATAGACGGGAGGCAAAAAAAATATTCACAGACGGAAAACTGAAAAATATCGGTAGAAACACACTGACCGGCAGCTGGTTACACACACACACACACACACACACACATACACAGGACACAAACAAATAGCTCATAGACTTCCAAAACACAATTACCTTGGTCCTCGTATCTCTCTCTCTCTCTCTCTCTCTCTCTCTCAAAGACATACCAAGGCACACTTTCAGAGATTCACGACGCGGAAACTTTTAACAGCAAGAAGTGGGGATGAGAACATGTACCGCACACGTTTCTCGCCGCTTCTCTGACACACACACACGCACACACATTCTCTGTCTGTCCGTCTCTCTCTCTCTCTCTCTCTCTCTCTCTCTCTCTCTCTCTCTCTCTCTCAGTGAATATGTAGTTCCAAACGAGAGAGGGTATCGGCTTGTGGTCCAGCGCGTGGCATGACCTTGAGGGAATTACACAACGCACACCAATACCCTCTCCCTGCCCAGTCCCCGACCCTCACCCCCCCCCCCCTCACACACACACACACACACACACACACACACACACACACATTTTCTTGGTTCCTTGCACGCAGCCATTTCAAAGAGACACTCCTGCACTCGCTCAGACAATATCCCGCCCTACACCAAGAGATGCAATGTTCGAGAGAGAGAGAGAGAGAGAGAGAGAGAGAGAGAGAGAGAGAGAGAGAGAGAGAGAGAGAGAGAGAGAGAGAGAGAGAGAGAGAGAGAGAGAGAGAGAGAGAGAGAGAGAGAGAGAGAGAGAGAGAGAGAGAGAGAGAGAGAGAGAGAGAGAGAGAGAGAGAGAGAGAGAGAGAGAGAGAGAGAGAGAGAGAGAGAGAGAGAGAGAGAGAGAGAGAGAGAGAGAGAGAGAGAGAGAGAGAGAGAGAGGACAGGTAAGGAAAAAAAAAATGTTGTGCTCCTAGGTATTCTTATTCTGAAGATTTGTGGAGCAGCAGAGGAAGGGAAAGGAGAGACCCAGAGGCATCCGTTCAGGGCGGTGTGAGGGATGAAGGGACGAGCGAGGTGCGTACGATAGGAAATTCCAAGGAGATAAAGTCTTAAAACAAGGGAGAGGAAGGCTCGAATAGACGGAAGGGGAAAGGAAGAGAAAAATGCATGCCAGGAAATAGAAAATATATACCCGGTGACAAGGGCAAAAAGGACTTTGTTTTGATGTAAAATCCTTCTTTTTGGTGTACCAGCGCTGAGACTTTTGTTCTTTTGCCTTAAAACACAATTCTACTTATTTTCTTCTCTCCCTTCCTCTCGATCCTTACACTCGTTTACCTCCATATATAAACATTTCCATTCTCCTTCTCCTCTTCCTCCTCCTTGTCCTCGATCCTTCCCTTAAAATTTCTTCCACCTACAGGAAGAAAATCATTTAGCTGCTTCTGTTACTGTAAAAAAAATAGATTTAATTTTACGACACACGTTTCCACTGATTACTTGTTTTTTTTTTAAGTCTGCACCAGTAAGCGTGAATCTCGCACTAACTTCTTCTCTATCAAACATCGCGTTTCAAAGCGTTCGTATTTCCCAACGTATTGGCCACGTCTGTTATGTGTTTTGTCCCGGGCGGAGTGGAAAAATTTGGGCGGCTTTTCCGATACCCTACGCCCTTGTCCACCCAGCAGTGAATGGGTACCAGGTATTAATCGGGGGTTGTGTCCCGTCTCCTGGGGTCTGTTCCCTTCTCCTATAACTCCTTCCCCTCCTGTCTCTCTTCGGCATATGACCACAGATGTTGCGCCGACTAAACGAAACCTTCCAACTTTTATGTGTTTTGTCTGTCTTAATGACCTCCGTATGTTTTTGTGAATAAACAGCCTTGACGGGTATTGGTTTTTCCTTTACCCGGGGACCAACTAGCAGCAGTATGGGCACTCACTAAACACCCACAGGACAGCCTCCCAAACACTCTCTGTATCAAGGAAGGAGGAGGAGGTGACTTGCAACTCGTGCGGCTCAACAAGGGCGTAAAGAAGAAGCGCCAGTAATCAAAATCTATCATTATTTTTTATGGCCCCATTTCTTCTGGCAACAACGACCCACAGAGGTCTCTTGATAGCTCTTCTAACTGTCTCTTCATTAATTAACTTTCGCAACATTCACGGTCTTCGCTCTAATTCTCATCATGTGGAACACCATTTCTCCTCCTCTGAATCCTCTCTTCCCTTCCTAACTTAAATACAGGTTTCTCTCTACAGGTACTCTCTACTCCGTTCCCTCTTCTGTAGGTATTTCCTAAAAAAAATAACCAGCTTTAGATATTTACTTAAGGATGTTTTCGTGAGTATTTAGTGGCCATATGTCAATCCGATTTTAAGATAATTTGTAAACGGACAAGCAGACAGACAAACAGACATATGGAAAATGAAGAAAACATCATCGACCTCCTCGTTGGTAGCAAGACGGGCGATTAATTATTAGTAAATTTAACAGAATGTATGTGGCAAGAACAGTCCCCGTGTCGCCGCCTTGAGGGTCACAGTGTCTTGTCTGCTGCTGCCGTGTCAGTGAGTGTTAGGCAGCAGCAGGGAGTAAGAGGTGAGGCCGGCAGGTGTGGAGGCTCGGGGAGGAGGTGTGATGAGGGGGTGGACGCTCGTGATGGTAGGGGGAGGAGGAAAGGTGAGGCGGGCAGGTATGGGTGTAGGAGGGTATTAATGTCCACAATGGAGGGAATGAGGATGGAAGGTCTTGATGGGCTGGGGGAGAAAGAACAGGGTGAGGCGAGTGGGGATGCAGGGGATCACCCGACCAGAGGAGGAGGGGGAGGGGGAGGAGGGGAGGGCGGGAAAACGTTTATCTTACTTGTCGAAAGAAAAATAACAACTTTCCGCCCCGACCGTGATTTAAGTCTTAGCTAATCTGCATCTGTTTAATCCTCGAAACGTTCTCGATAATTACGTTTGTTCCAGAGCTGTTTTATTAATCAGTGTATGTATGTATGCATATATGTATGTATGTATGTGTACGTATGTATGTATGTATGTATGTATGTTTGTATATTTATGTGTTGTGTGTGTATGTATGCGTGTATGTATATATGTATGTGTTTATGTGTGTGTATGTTTGTATGTATGTATTTACCTATAGTAGTGTTCAGGGCCTGAGCTATGTTCAAAGTGTCAGGTCTCCTTGTCTACGTTTGCCCAGTCTTACTTTTAATTTGTGAACCCTTCGCTGCAATCACTTCTTCCTTTAATCCATTTCAAGCGTGTATATGTAAATATGCATGTGTTTGTGTGTGTGTGTGTGTGTGTGTGTGTGTGTGTGTGTGTGTGTGTGTGTGTGTGTGTGTGTGTGTGTGTGTGTGTGTGTGTGTGTGTATTCATGAATGAATGGATGAATGAATAGATGGAGGGAAAAAAATACACGTGCATAATATTACTCTGAAGAAGAGGGACAACCCACTAACCTGGAACATGGGCAAGGCTTTGCATTATCGAGCACTGAGCATCTACACGTTCAGCGTGATTGGGTAAAAGCTACATAGCGTCAATAATACAGTTTCATTTAGTATTCTACCAAAATAACTTTTCAATAAAGGTGTCAACACCCAGCAAGTCTCCATCAGGGTTTAAGCAACAGTTCTTGAAAATGGCATCAAAGGGACACGCAACATCCCCGTGGTGCTATATATACAATAACTGGCAAAATATACCAGGAAGTCGAATATATTGAGGTATAGATCTTGCTCATTGAAATTCGGTTCTGGCTTCAAAGGTCCCATACAGTCTTCAAAAGACTGGCCGCTCACACACTCATGCTGTAGCTCTTTTGAAAGTAATGAAAGTGGGGACTCGGTCGTTCAACGGTTGTGTTGTGATTGGCTTTCGACCAAGAGGTCAATTCCAGTTCACGGCGGGTTCTCGGTGAGAGAGGCAGCGTTCTTTTCTGACGGTATCAGAGCTATATGATCTTGGCTGTCTAGCTTGGAGAGGATCTTTAATCACCTTATTCTTCTTGAAAGTAACTAGACACTGGTTAGCATTTGCTGGTTTCTTAGACTTCACATTAACAGACAACAAAACAACAAAAAAAAGGTTCTTTAAATAACCAGTCCAAATTTTGATAAAAAAATATGCACTCGTGTGTGTGTGTGTGTGTGTGTGTGTGTGTGTGTGTGTGTGTGTATACCTTACTCTAGGTCTGATTAGGTCCTTGACTCGTGATCGCCAGCAAGTACCCTACCGCAAAGAACTTTGGAGCTTGTTAGCCGATCTATGGGCAACGCTGGGACTTCACACACCACAAACCCCATCTCCTTGCTCAAGGGGGGACGGCCAGCGCTCCTTGTCAGCGAAAAGAAATGAAACTTTCGGGCTGAGCAAGGCGGGAACCTCAGACTGGAAACTATTACCCAACTAGAGCTGTGTGTGTGTGTGTGTGTGTGTGTGTGTGTGTGTCTGCGTGCGTTGTTATTTATTTATTTGATGTTTACTCTTCCACGGCAATTACGGACATATATAAAGACTTATTTTAGGGGCAATGTGTGGATTAATTTACTTGCGTTTTATAGGCAGTGTGAGCCGCGATAAGTGAAATTTTGCGTAATTACCAATGGGAATTTTAATTCATATGTGGTTTTCCATTTATGTGGAAAATTAGCCACCGCCCTTAGAGCAAATGGTGTGTGTGTGTGTGTGTGTATGTGTGTGTGTGTGTGTGTGTGTGTGTGTGTGTTTGGTTTGTAGTTTCTACTATTGTATTGCTAATAGTTCATGAATATGCCAAAAAAACATTCCACGGATCGTACCTTACCTCGAAATAATATGTAAAACGAATAATGTTCTTTATATTCCACTTATTATAGCAACAAAACGAGACGCTGATTAGCAAGAGCTGCCAAGATAAAGTATGTAAAGTTCGGGTGCCCATTTATGCTTTGTACGCGGGACTGTAATCGTTTTATCCAAATTTGAAGTGAGGATTATCGCACGCTGGCAACCTGCTGTCATTTGGCGCGTCCGATTTCGTGGATACTATGTGCAGCCTACGCCTAGTAATAAACAGCCGCCAGTGTCAATAACATGCAGGCAGCAATAACAAATACCGTCAATTATAGGCGATTTTGAGTTAAAAAATATTAGTAATGTCGCAAACACCTGTTCTATTAATATGAAACCTGCTAATTTTCTCGGTGGTGGACAGCTTCAAAGTTAAGAACATAAGAACGCAGGAGTCTACAAGAGGCCGGTAGTTGTTTAATAATCATAATCAGCGATCTTGTAAATTAACGAAACCGCTATTTGCGACATTATTAATATTTTTTGAACTCATAGTCGACTATTATTATTGATGGTATTTGTTATTACTGCGCATATTGTTGACATTGACGAGTGTTTACTATGCGTAGGCCAGCATGCAGTTTCCACGAAATCGGACAAACCGTGTGATAGCAGGTTGCCAGCTCACGATAATGCTCACTTCAGACTTGGGTGAACCGACTAGAGAGTAGCAATTTCTGGTTCTAAACATGTCACAGGTAACAACAGATAAGCTAACATCATTAAAGATTGCTTCTACCTCCGTTCCTACTTTTACCTCTATAGAGCAACTGCTACCGTACTACTACTACTACTACTACTACTACTACTATTGCTACTACTACTACCACTTTTTTGGACTGTCCACGACTACTACTACTACTACTACTACTACTACTACTACTACTACTACTACTACTACTACTACTACTACTACTACTACTTCTACCACTATTTTGGACTGTCTACTACTACTACTACTACTACTACTACTACTACTACTGCTGCTAATACTACTTCTACCACTACTTTGGACTGTCCACGACTACTACAAGGCTACAAGGTTCTCAAGGCTAGACCCGGGATGGCAACAACAACAAGTTCAATGTTTAGTATGACCTTAGCGCTCACAACTACTCTCTAGGCTATAGAAAGTAGTTGTGGTTGTGTTTTAAGGTTGAAAGACTGATGTATATACCTTCTCAAAACTACCCCTTCTTAAACCCACTGCATACTGTCCTCATTCTCCCGTTTCCTCTTCCTGTACCATCCAATATTTCCATTCCATTACGCTTGCTCCAAAACTCTCTTAATTAGTTTGCTTCAGGTTATCCCCGTTAAGCTGGTATTCGGCGCATTTATCCAGCAACCACATTCCTAATGATGAAAATATTCTGCTTGTCAAAATATTGGTGGGTGAGGGGCTGTTCAAAACATTTCACCATTTCAAACACCCCCTGCCTGCCTCTTCTGAGCTAACTGTCACTGCTGTTTTAGGAAAGGAACGGACTAGTAGCCTGAACTTGTGAGGCTGAGGATGAAGGGAGGAAATGAAGGCGCTCTGATTCGACTCTATGAGCATGGGATGAAATGGGGAGAGACGTTATGCCAAAGGGTGAATCGGCTGGTTGTCCCTCCCTCTAGACTCTGGTCGTGCCTAAAGCGTAATGGAGTGGGGCTGAAGAGAGCCGAAGGAGAGGGAGGCATCATGGAGTTCGTGGGAAGCGATGGCCATGTTCGTGTCTTTGGCGAAGGTGATCAGAGACGTTCCAGGGTAAAGCAACGGACACTCGGCTCCACTGGTGGGATTTATAAGGTGTTTCCACCTCCGTTTAGTGTTCAGTGAGCTGTTCAATTTGAAAGGAGCGAGGCGGGAATGCTAGCGTGTAAAAAGAGGGAAGGAGCATGCGCGGGTCACAGTATAGATAAAGAATGAAAAAGGAGTCGAAGGAAAAGAACATGTAACAAGGAAGGGGTAGCCAAGGTAAGGAAAACAAAGTCGAGAACAGTTGGCGAATACAGAGACAAAAAGCGTGAAAAAGGGAATTATTAACGTGTGAGAGAGAGAGGGGCAGGAGAAGGAGGTGTGGAAAAAACGACACTGGGCGAAGAGGTATGAGAAGAAAACAAATAGCAAATATACGCCGGTGGATCAGTAGGAGGAGGGGTGGAAAGCATAAGGAGGGGGAGTGTACGGGGGAAGAGACAACAAACAATAGGAAAAAAAGACGGTAAGGAAAGGATAGATGTAAGAGATTGACGGAATAAGGAATTAGAGAAGCAACCAAGAGGGAAACAAATAGCAAATATACGCCGGTGGATCAGTAGGAGGAGGCGTGAAAAGCATAAGGACAAGACGTGGGAGGGGAGTGTACGGGAGAAGAGACAAAAATAGGGAAAAAAAGACGGTAAGGAAAGGATAGATGTAAGAGATTGACGGAGTAAGGAATTAGAGCAGAAATTAAGAGGAAAACACGGACATGGAAAATCACAGGCATGAAATTAAAAGACGTAATGGAAAGACAGGAACGGTAATCCGAGCAAGGGCCAAGAGGGAGGAGGAGGAGGTACGGGCGTTTATGAAAAGAAAAGCTTGAAAAGAAAGGCGAGAACGGGAAATAGAGCGAGAGTCGAGAAAGGGGAATATGCGTGTGGAAGCAAGAACACAAAGAGGAAGGATACACGATTCAAAGGGATGGAAAGCAGGGCAAGGATGAAGGGTGGAAGGCGTGGAAAAGAAAGGTACAAAGGGAGCCGGGGAGGGTGACAAGGTATGGGGGGCTCCACTCACACAGCTCTTCTGGACAGAGTGGAGTCTAAGGGCCATATTTTTAAACATTTCTGCGCCCAAGAACACGTAATTTACTAGTCTTTCGTGGGAGTTTAGGGCATTTCCAGGGGTACTTTTATGACCTTGGTGGCAGTCTGAGCCGCCGTCTGTACCGTGAACTTAAAAGAACACTCATTAGAACTCGATTAACCTCCTTTTTGGAGCATCTGACACTACCAACGTAAGGGTCTTCGTCTCATCAGCTCTCCTCCTCCTACTAATAGTCTTCTACCTCTTAAATTCCGCCGCCATGTTGCCTCTCTTTCTATCTTCTATCGATATTTTCACGCTGGCTGCTCTTCTGAACTTGCTAACTGCATGCCTCCCCCCCTCCCGCGGCCCACGACTTTCTACTCATGCTCATCCCTATACTGTCCAAACCCCTTGTGCAAGAGTTAACCAGCATATTCACTCTTTCATCCCTCACGCTGGTAAACTCTGGAACAATCTTCCCTCATCTGTATTTCCTCCTGCCTACGACTTGAACTCTTTCAAGAGGAGGGTATCAGGACACCTCTCCTCCCGAAACGGACCTCTTTTGATTCTTTTATGTAGGAGCAGCGAGTAGCGGTTTTTTTTATATTATTGTTTCCTCTTTTTGTGCCCTTGAGCTGTCTCCTTTGTTGTTAAAAAAAAGATGTACGGCGTGAAGGAGGACTAGGAGGAGAGAAGGTACGACCAGAAAGACTGTACGCTAAAGATAGGCCCGTGTTCTCAAGTATTACGGGGCTTACACACCCTAAGTCTATATACAGCAAGTCAAGTCATACGCAATTTTGTGGGAGGAGACACGGCGGAGGCGTGGTTTATGCGTGACGTTGCTTGGAGCCAAACTAGAGAATGTAGAAACAGGGATTTAGAGAATACGAGGAAAGGCGGACTAATTTAAATCAATCACTTCAACATGCCCTCCCTCACACCCCACACCGCCGTTTGTAGTCATTGAAATTACAGTCACGCAATAGCACAATAAAAAGACATTTTTTCGTCAGTGGCTTGCCTGAACGCGCTGTGAAAGAAGGCGAGAATGCACATCCAGAGTGCACACACGGCCCCAACTTTAGTCACCCCTGAACTGGCGGGTATTTTTTTTTAGCTCCAAGTGACGTCATCCCGCTGCTCCGCGCCAAAACCGCCTCCTGCGCGTACCGGTCGCAGTTTTGAAGCAGAGTGACTTGACTTGGTATATACACTTTGATATAGGTTGTCGTGAAGTTAGTATTTTCATGGATAGTGTTAGAGCCTATTGATAGTTTGACAAGGCTTCTACACCATGAATGTGAAAAACACGGAAACTCTACTGATCTCCTTTGTGGTCTTTTGGAAATTGTTGTTGTGAGACCCGAAAGCGCCTGAGAATAAGGTCCACAGAGACGTGAACTGGAGCAGGAGCAAATAGGAAGGAAGCAAGGCGGTATGGAAGCAGAAATGAGAAAAGAAAAGGTCAGCGAAGGACGGAGAATGTGAGACTTGACAGATTACATAGAGGAGAAGAAGAACGGAAAGAGAAAGTATTAATGAAAGATAGAAACGTGAATTAGGAAAGGAACGAAAAGGAAGGGAGCGAGGCAGTACAGAAGCAGAAATAAGAAAAGAAAAGGTCAGCGGAGGAAGGGGAGCGTGAGACTTGACAGTTTACATAGAGGAGAAGAAGAACGAAAACATAAAGGATAAATGCAAGATAGAAACGTGAATTAGGAAAGGAACGAAAAGGAAGGGAGCGAGGCAGTACAGAAGCAGAAACGAGAAAAGAAAAGGTCAGCGAAGGACGGAGAACGTGAGACTTGAAAGATTACATAGAGGAGAAGAAGAACGGAAAGAGAAAGTATTAATGAAAGATAGAAACGTGAATTAGAAAAGGAACGAAAAGGAAGGGAACGAGGCAGTACAGAAGCAGAAATGAGAAAAGAAAAGGTCAGCTAAGGACGGAGAACGTGAGACTTGACAGTTTACATAGAGGAGAAGAAGAACGGAAAGAGAAGGTATTAATGAAAGATAGAAACGTGAATTAGAAAAGGAACGAAAAGGAATGGAGCGGGGCAGTACAGAAGCAGAAATGAGAAAAGAAAAGGTCAGCGAAGGGCGGAGAACGTGAGACTTGACAGTTTACATAGAGGAGAAGAAGAACGGAAAGAGAAGGTATTAATGAAAGATAGAAACGTGAATTAGGAAAGGAACGAAAAGGAAGGGAGCGAAGCAGTACAGAAGCAGAAATGAGAAAAGAAAAGGTCAGCGGGGAATGTGAAACTTGAAAGATTACAAAGAAGAACGGAAAGAAAAAGCATTAATGAAAGAGAAATAGGCCACGACGTAAAAAAAAGAAAAAAAAAAAAAAAGAAAGACGGAAAAGGGGGAAGGTATGAAGGGAAACGTAGAGGAGCAGAGGAGTAAAACGGAAAAGCAGAAGCGAGAGGCAGGAACGGCACCCAGAGCAGGAGCCAAGAGGGAGAGAAATACGGCCGTGTAAAGCAGAGGTACGAAAGGAAGCGGGGGAGGAGAGCAAAGGACGCAGAGGTATACAGCGCGAAGGAAACTCGATTCGTACATTTTCGGTCAAAACCTGCTATAACGAACACACCATCAGAATCACAGAATCAGGAGTACAAAAATCACTACGTTTACGTCAAAGAACAATAAATCATCAAGTTAGTCACTACATAACATCAGAGAGCAGTAAATCATTGTTGAGTCACTACACTGCGAAGAGAATTAAGAAGGTATAAGTAAGACTGGAAAAAACGAACATAGGCAGAAACGAAGGACGAGAAACGGACATGTATAATTAGGTGCCACAAAAAGACAGAGAGGGGGAGTCAGTAGGAAGGGAGAAAGGGAAGGAGCCGAGGAAGAGTAACCCAGGAAAAAAAAAAGTTAGCGATAGAAAGGAAAAAGGAATATAAGCAGAAATCAAGGACGAGAAACGGACATGCATAATTAGGTGCCACAAAAAGACAGAGAGGGGGAGTCAGTAGGAAGGGAGAAAGGGAAGGAGCCGAGGGAGAGTAACCCAGGAAAATAAAAGTTAGCGATAGAAAGGAAAAAGGAATATAAGCAGAAATCAAGGACGAGAAACGGACATGTATAATTGGGTGCCACAAAAATACAGAGAGGGGGAGTCAGTAGGGAGGGAGAAAGGGAAGGAGCCGAAAGTTGCGATAAAGAAAATAACCGAGAAAAGACGAAAACTAACGTAAGAAAAGAGAAAAAAGGAGGAGAATAAGCCCATGATGAAAGGCAAAGAAGAAACTGGAGAGGATACGAAGATGACGCCGAGGAAGAGCAACGCAGGAAAAAAAAAAGTTAGCGATAAAAAGGAAAAAACGAATATAAGCAGAAATGGACGAGAAAAAGACATGTATAAAATAAGGAGGCACAAAAGTAAGGAAAGTAAAGAGGGAGGAAGAAAGGAAGAGTAACGTTCGAAAAAAAAAAGTAAGCGATAGAGAGAGATGAAGGAAAGGGGAAAGAAGGAAGAATGAAAGGGAATGACAGGAAAAGAAGGAAAGGAAAAAGGAAGAGAAGGAGGAAAGAAGGAAGGAAGGGATAGGAGAGACAGAGAGAGGTGACGAAACGAGGAATAGGAAAAAAAACCGGACATAAGCAGAATTCAAGAACGAGAATCAGGCAACTAAAAGGAAGATACAAAATACGAACAGAGAGAGAAAAAAAGAGGAGGGTGAAAGGGAGAGATACGAGGAAGAGCAATAATAATAATAATAATAATAATAATAATAATAATAATAATAATAATAAGCTAAAAAATAGGACAGACAAGAAAAAAGAGACTTAAAAGCAAGATACAAAATTCATCAACATTGGTCCGTGATGTTTTGCTTTCCTTTCTATCTTCAAATCCGTTTTCTTTGTGATTTTCTTTTTTCTATCTGTAATTGTGTTTCTTCATGGCATTTTTTTCTTTTCTAATCTTATTATCTCTTCTTTATAAGCTTTTCCATCTTCACTCGTCGTATTTTTCTCTTCTCTTTCTTTCGTTATTCTTCTTTATAACCACTTCTGTCTTTAATCTTTGTTTCTCTCTCTCATTCCTCGCTTTCTTCATAACGTGATTTTTATTTGTTTTTGTTTTTGGATCTGATTTTGCTGCCGTCTAAATACGAAGAGAATGGGAGTAAAGAGGAAGGGAGACATGGTGAGAGCCGAGGAAGAGTAAGGGAAAGAAGAGGAGTAAGTTAAAGAAAAATACAGACAAGATGAACACATATAAAAGCGGGAGGCAAAAAGGAAGAAAGGGGGTTGGAGAAAGGGAGAGACGCGCAAGGAAGAGTAAGGGAAAGAAGAGGAGTAAGTTAAAGAAAAGGACAGACAAGATGAACACATATAAAAGTGGGAGGCAAAAAGGAAGAAAGGGAGAGTAACGTAACAGCAATAAACTTAAGACATGGAACAAAAAGTTGGAAAGTTTCGTTTAGTCGGCGCAACATCTGTGGTCATATGCCGGCTAAAGACGAGGGGCCAGTCTCACAGTTCCCCATGATGGGTTCGTAAGCTCCCAAACCAATACCAGAGCCTTCGAAATTTCCTTGTATAGTGTCTGGTGTTTATATTTAAGTTCACAAATTTGATGAAACTATACAGGAAAAGTCTTGTGTATTTAGTGTGGCATCGAAGACCTCACCATTTTGGATTGTATGGGATTCTGTAGCTTGGTTCGGGCTGTTACGAAGACACTGTGTTGGACTGTGAAATCGGCTGTGTGTGTGTGTGTGTGTGTGTGTGTGTGTGTGTGTGTGTGTGGAACGGAACCAAAGCAAGAAAAGGAGAGTAATACCAGAGGGACGAATGGAAGAGGGAAGGGTACAAATGAACACCCGCAGCACGGCGTACATCACCTGCTCTCGTTGAGGGTGACGGTACATGGGACAGGCAAGGCTCGTCTGGGTACGGCAGCCTGAGTGATGGGGAGGCTGCTCTCTCGTCCTCCTCGTCGTCGTCCGCTTCCTCGTTCTGCTCATTATTTGTTTCCTTTACTCTTCATCATCTTCGTTACCTGTTTACATGTTTCCTCCTCCTCCTCCTCCTCCTCCTCCTCCTACTACTACTACTACTACTACTACTACTACTACTACTACACAGGAGCTGCATTGTACAGGAGCTGCCTTGTATACAGGAGCTGCCTTGTATAGACCGACCGGCCTCTTGCAGACTCCTTATGTTCTTATGTTCTACTACTACTACTACTACTACTACTACTACTACTACTACTACTACTACTACATATGCTTTTACAATTACTGAATGGTACTCATCATTATGATACTGAAAAAAAAAAGAACAATAAGAATACAAGTCAATAGCAATAATAATAGTAATATTGATGATAATAATAATAATAATAGTAATAATAATAATAATAATAATAATAATAATAATAATAATAATAATAATAATAATAATTGTAGTAATAACAAGTACTACATCAACATCCGAGGGGAGTAAACGAACCATTGTTACCATAAGTGAGTCGTGGCGGCCGGTGTGGAGTGGCTGATGAGGCGACGGCAGCAGCGAGGCGTGTAATTACCGCCGCTGAGCTATTGGTAGTTAATTTAATAATAACAACCATCAATACATACTAACGTGATCCAAGACTAAACCTTCAGAGCCTGGATCCGCTGCAGTTCCAATCACCATTAGTCGTGTTCTTTTTTCATTTAATAATTGTTTTTGTTCGCTGCGTGTTGCTTTGAAGTGGTCATCCGCTGGCCGGCAAGTTTCCATCATCCCTGTGTTCCCGCCTCACCCCAAACTGATTTATTGGCTGTGGTAGCTATGTGTGGGTGCATGTGTGTGTGTGTGTGTGTGTGTGTGTGTGTGTATGTGTGTGTGTGTGCTTGTTTTCATCAACCATATATCCCTTCACGAGAATAAAATATGATTCGCAATTAATCGAAAAAAATATCGAGCACATTTTGAAAGCCGTACAATCCCAGCTCCACACACACACACACACACACACACACACACACACACACAGTCACATCAGAAGTACCTCGTTGCTTGGTCAAACCACGAGCAATGTGTGCATGCGGCCACTTGTGCTCCCCCACTTAAGATTGCCTCTCACGGAATAACCTAGTAAGTAGGGTTGAACTTTGGGTAGTGTGTCACATGTCCGTATAATCGCTGTTGGCATTCACAGACCATACAGGTAATAGCCCTCAATACCTTTGCATGGAGTAATCGCGGGTCGGATGAAACAAAACAAAAACGTTACAGTTAAATTCCATTATCCTGCATAAACATTTTTAATTTTTTTTTTTACGTGTACGCCTATAGCGCCAGTAGACTCTCTTGAGGGGTCTGGATGGTAGTCGGCCCCAGCCCGTCATGGCGCATGCAAGTGTTTATAGTGGCGCCATCTTCTCTTGGCTCATGCTGCCCCCCGGAACTCCTTCTTGATTCACTTGGACGGTTTCCTCTAGAGTCCGGGTTGATGGGTGGACTTCAGGACAGCACATGGGTAGTTTTAAGCCACTCGGCGGTGACTGAAAAACCCCAGGTGGTAGCGTGGGGATTTGAACTCGTGTCGTCCATCACGCGGTGAATGTGGGCCCAGCACGCTACCACTCAGCCACCACCTACCCATATATACATCCATATATATATATATACCCATATTACCAAAGGTGTCTATTCCCCTTAGGAAATCACTGCTTAGTATCTATGTCTCACAGCAATATTGTATGACTATGTATATTGCTTTAGGACTTGAATTTGGGACTTGTATTGAGGTGACCATTCGGCCAGCGCCTGGATGGGTAGTGGCACTGTAATGTACAAAGTTAGTGTTTAGTCAGTCCAACGAGTCACAACTGCATCGCTGCCTTCTTGAAAAATCTAACACTGGAGGTACGCCTTGGAAGCTCGTCCTGCATAGTGTGTCTGAAATAACTGCTATGGGTCGTATTCTATAACATTTCGTCGCCCAAGTTCACATATTTGGCAGGGCTGTCGTAGGAGTTGTGGGCATTTCCAGGGGTAGTTTTATGACCCTGGTGGTAGTCTGACTCTTCCTCTGTACAGTGAACCTAAAGAAACACTCATTAGAACCCATTTGACTCCCTCTTTGACCTCTAGAAATAGTTGATGTTAGAAATGAAAGTGTCTTGTGATGCCAACCTATGTATTGGCATGATTTTTCTCGAGTCTATCATATATTTAGCAAATCTACCTGGCTAGATCATACCAAAGGAAATATAGTTTCAAGGAATATTTTTACTTGTTCAGTCACACCCAGGCTGCCTTCGAGAGTTGAAGCAAGCCAGGCTAAGAAATGTTTTCACGGATTATTCATGGAATGACTTCCAGGTGACACACACACACACACACACACACACACACACACAGAGAGAGAGAGAGAGAAGAGAGAGTGAGAGAGAGAGAGAGAGAGAGAGAGAGAGAGAGAGAGAGAGAGAGAGAGAGAGAGAGAGAGAGAGAGAGAGAGAGAGAGAGAGAGAGAGAGAGAGAGAGAGAGAGAGAGAGAGAGAGAGAGAGAGAGAGAGATTTAAAGGGGAAATCACTCCATGAACCTCGTTAACATCGTTCTGGGTTCTGCCTACGCGACCCTTATGGCAGCGTGAGTACGAGCGAGCATTGATAAAAAAATATTCGCTCAGTAATCTGGTGTCGTATCCATAGACTTACCTGCTCTTTATTCAAGGCGATGAATCACACAATTTAAGGCAATACGCTAAATAACTTTTAACGTCGGACCTTCCTATCATTTCTAAATATTGCACAAAGAACGTGGTGTCCTTCAAGGGCTCTAAAAAGTAGTTTTTTCCACCTGACAACTCGATACAATCATCCAGACACCTCTCCCCTAGGCTTCGATATTACAGCTGACCATTTCTTATACACTAAGCATACTCGGTCTGTCCTAACTCAAAATTTCATCTTGAAACTTCATATCTCATCTACTGAAGCAGCTTCCTCGAGGTTAGGCCTTTTGTATCGGCTCCACCAGTTTTCCCCCTTTCCCTCGCAGATGCATCTCCATATACAAGAGCCTTGTCCATCAGCACATGGAGGATGGATCTTATATGTGTGTGTGGGAGGTGGGGGGGGAGGGGGGGGTTCCACACAAACAACCCTTTTCAAAAGGGTAGCCAAAGACTTTTCGTTCCATCAACTTTCCTCTTCATCTTAACCTACGCCGCAGTGCTGCCTCTTTCCACCAGTTATCTTATCGATAGCTGCATGACAACTGCTCTTCTCAACTTACTAACTTCATGCCTCCACTTCTTTTGCGGGCCCTTCTACTCAAGCCATCTCTATGTTAACCAAATTGCGTTCTTTTGTCTGTATATCCTCTTACCGTTGACTTGAACACTTTCAAGAGGAGAGCTTCAAGACACTTTGAATATATGCGAGGAGACGATTGAAGTCTATAAATGGATGAAGGGCTTTAATAAAGGGGATGCCAATTAGATTTTGATAGTAAAAGAGCCAGGTAGGACGCGTAGCAATGGTTTTAAGTTAGACAAATGCAGATTCAACAAAGACATAGGCAAGAATTGGTTCACCAATAGAGTGGTGGACGAATGGAACAGGCTTGGGAGCCATGTTGTGGGTGTTTATATATATATATATATGTATATATATATATATATATATATATATATATATATATATATATATATATATATATATATATATATATATATATATATATATATATATATATATATATATATATATATATATATATATATATATATATATATATATATATATATATATATATATATATATATATATATATATATATATATATATATATATATATATATATATATATATATATATATATATATATATATATATATATATATATATATATATAATATACGTTATATATATATATATATATATATATATATATATATATATATATATATATATATATATATATATATATATATATATATATATATATATATAGAATGGTCAAACTGAGTTAAAATTATAATGTTCACAGAGACAAGTAAACATGACAAACATCAAAGAAAAGTAATGTTACAAAAAGATTTTTAATATTATTCTTCATCATATAATAATCTCTGAAAAGCCTTTAGACTCAACGTTATAAAAAAAGCATGTTTTATGTAACTTTTAATCACACTCTTTGAAAGGGGGCATTATATATATATATAATAAAAAACAGTGTAATGAGAACGAGAACAATAATGAAGTATTGCTTGGAAATGATGAGTTTCCCGTAAGAGAATGAAGCGTCCAAGAAAATGTAAATTAATGAATTGTGGACGAAGAGTAAAAATTGGACATTTAGACGAAAGAAGGCATATAACGTGTTTTTTTTTATGTTGAGCCTAAAGGCTTTATGAAAATAATGAGTTGCATGGTGATGGAGGAATAAAAAAGAGGAACTTATAGACGACGAAAGGTAGAAACCAAATGACAAGGAAGAGAAAAAATAACTTGAGTCAGCCTGTGAAGGGAAGCAAAGGAAAAGGGAGATACACAATGGCAAACCCTGATCACTGTGCCACTGGTGTGGGAGCCATAATTCACCTGTAAAAAGAAAAAAAAGCTGAACAGTGAACGCAACTGAGCTTTCTGTGTCACTGCATCAATGTATGAAAGTAAGTGGAAATGGTCGAGGATATAGTCAAACCCCGCTATGAAGTCCGGTTGGGTGAGGCCCGATCGTGGCCTCCTCTGGCCACGTCACAGCCAAATCTAGCCTTTGGAGCAAGGACAGCCGTCGGATTGGCTGTCATCGCGCGTGAAGGTGAGGGAGGAAGTGACATGGAGTCCTCCTCAGTCCCTGTCAGCGTCGGGATGCAGCAGCGTCACGCGTTATGGAATTTATACTATTCATTGCTATAATTCTAAAAAGCGACACATTCATAGTACTGTATAGGCTTATTTAATGTACACAGAATATTTAATACAGAATTATAAATGGTAAATGCCTGACATATGAGAGAAAGTGATGTGCTGGTGATGATGCGGCAGGGCTGTGGAGAGGCTCGACGCCCACCCAGAGGGACTTCATATCTTTTTTTTTCTTCTTTTTTTTTTACGTTTTTCGCCTGTGGCGCCGGTAGGCTATGATAGTAGGGCCTGATGGTCGGCACCAGCCCGTTGTGGCGCAGACAAGAGTTTATAGTGGCGCCATCTTGCACTGACTCATGCTGCCCTCCCGGAGCTCGTTGATCCTAGAATCTAGAGTCCGGGTTGATGGGTGGTCTTCCGGACAGCATGTGTTTAGTCTTAGGCCACTCGGCGGTGACTGGAAAATCCCAGTTTGTGGCGCCGGGGGGGGCTTGAACCCGCGTCGTCCTGGACGCGGAGCCGTTGCGGTATCAACTCGGCCACCGCCTTCCCAAGGCGGACTTATGTCGGACTTTAGTTGTGTACATTTTTGCATTATAGCGAAACATGGCGAATCAAGCGTCAAACTGTTATATTTCTAGATAAAACGTGAAGAGGAAAAACTCTTACCTTTGCTGTGCGTATTTATGATGCTGCCTTCGCGTTTCTGACAGATTGATGAGGCAAAGAATATTTTTTGCTGCCTTCCGCTTTCAAATGGTAAGGTGGTCGTCTGTCTTCTTTCTCTTTCGTTCGTTTTCTGCGTGCTGACGAACACTCGTCGGAATGCTGATTTCCCGTTCAGAGGCCAACGAGGATTTGGAGGATGAGCTATGAAGGGTAATGCGCGGAGCCGTCCCAGGATATATGGCGCGGTTGGAGCCGTTCAGAGTCGCCTGGCGGAGTGACGGCGTTGTCTGCGTGTTTCGGGGATTGTGTGTCTTCCCTCCGACGGCTTCCTTTGGTCATAAATCTCGAGACCGCTTAGATGAGTACTGTCTTTATGGCCTGCTCGGAGGGTAATGTAAGTCTATGTTGGTGGGTGCTTCAGCCTCTATGTCTCTGCTTGTTCGTCTGAATGTTCTCTCTCTCTCTCTCTCTCTCTCTCTCTCTCTCTCTCTCTCTCTCTCTCTCTCTCTCTCTCTCTCTCTCTCTCTCTCTCTCTCTCTCTCTCTCTCTCTCTCTCTCTCTCTCTCTCTCTCTCTCTCTCTCTCTCTCTCTCTCTCTCTCTCTCTCTCTCTCTCACACACACACACACACACACACACACACACACACACACACACACACACGCACACACACAATTGGTAGAGCGCTGCGCTGCCAGGTTTCACGGTCTGACAGGACGGCGGTTCGAGCCCGCTCAAGCCGGATTCTTTCAGTTGACTAAGAGTGGTTACTTGGGGTGTGTGGTGTGTAAGGTCCTGGCAGTACCCAGAGATCGACTAAATGACTACTTGCTCTGTCGGAGGGTACCTGCTGGCGATTACGAGTCCAACTCGCGATCAGGCCGTGGTGAATTACACACACACGGCATCGAGGAAACTTAATTAGGACGTTACGTTTACTAATTTCCTAGTGAAGGCTCCGGCATGTGTGTGTGTGTGTGTGTGTGTGTGTGTGTGTGTGTGTGTGTGTGTGTGTGTTTATATATATATATATATATATATATATATATATATATATATATATATATATATATATATATATATATATATATATATATATATATATATATATATATTTGTACTATTACAATTTTTATCTCGCTATACCTTCATATTACCTCCTCCTCCTCCTCTTCCTCCTCCTCCTCCTCCTCCACCGCCTCTTCCTCCTACGCCTCCTCCTCCTTCTCCGCCTCCTACTCCTCCTCCTCCTCCTGCTCCTCGTTCTACCTTTTCCCTTCACGGCCACAGCTTCTTCAGTATTCCTCTCCAGCCGCCTCTTTCCAGGTCGGTAATGAAAGGTAATCATTGTAATCGTGTTTAGCGGGCCCAATCAAGCTCGTCTGCCTCCTAACTGATTGGTGATTTCTCATGTTTCTCTATTTTCGTGCACACACACACACACACACACACACACACACACACACACACACACACACACACACACACACACACACACACACACACACACACTCTCTCTCTCTCTCTCTCTCTCTCTCACACACACACACACACACACACACACACACACACCACACACACACACACACGGCCCGTTATTTCAGTGGATAGAGCGTCTGCCTCACAACCAGAAGGACCGGGGTTCGATTCCCCGACCGAGTGAAGATAAGTTGGGTTTATCTTCTTTCACGCGTAGCCCCTGTTCACCTAGCAGTGAGACGTAAGTTGAGGAGTTGTGACCTCGTTGTCGCGGTGTGTTGTGTGTGAGTGGTCTCAGCCCTACCCAAAGATCGGTCAATGAGCCCTGAGCTCCTTCCGTAGGGGAACGGCTGGCTGTCTCGAGAGAGACTCCCAGAGAGACCGCAGGAGGCGGTGGCTGAGTCGTCAGAGTAACGGCTCCGTGTTCAGGAGGACGCGAGTTCAATCCCCGCCCGGTGCCACCAAGCTGGGATTTTTCAGCCGCCGCCGAATGGCTTAAAACTACCCACATGCTGTCCAGAAGACCACCTATCAACCCGGACTCTAGATTCTAGGATCAAAGATGAGCTCTGGGAGGGCAGCATGAGCCAATGCAAGATGGCGCCACTTTAAACACTCGCCTGCGCCAGAACGGGCTGGGCCGACCATCAGGACCCACCGGAAAGAAGCCTTGGACCGACCATCAGGATCCACCGGGAAGAAGCCTACCGGCGCAATAGGCCGCAATGTAAAAAAAAAAAAAAAAAAAGACTGAGGTGAATTGCACACATTCATATACCCCCCCCCCCACACACACACATATACACAAAAAACAACACACACACACACACACACACACACACACACACACACACACCGATGTAGTAGTGAAGTGGATTAGGGCTCTGCCCTGCCAAAGCATGGCAGGCTGAGGTTGGAGGTCTGCTCAGGCCGACCGATTTTTCCGGTGACAAGGATCGGTTTCTCCCGCTTAGAGCAACGGGGAGGGAGGGGAGCGTGGTGTGTGAGGATCTAGCAGTACCAAGCGTCGGGGTAGTTATATCCTCCATTGCCTCTTCTATTATTTTGGTGTTTTCTTTCATTTGATATTTCTATTCGTTCATTTAAGTGTTTCGAGGCATCCGCTCTTGTGCAAATGAATAATAATCATAATGTGACCATGTCAATCTTGATTCCCCTTTGGTAAATATAACGGTGGGTGCATACGCTATGCCTGCGATGTCTTCGGTGCTCATCTCCGATTCGTTGGCCCTTTGAGCCTGTGGTAGGTCATTACCAGTTACCCCAGGACACGGGTGTAAATCCAGGATTGCCACAGCTCTCTGCACTCTATCCCATGGTTTTCTGGGAGGCTTGAAGGTAAGCAGAAAACATATGACAGCAGAAGAGCAGCTGGTTAAACAGAGATCTCGGCGCGTAACTAACAATCTTTACACATTCCTCATGGTCACATCATGGTTATTATTCATTTGCACAACAAATGATGCCGGAAACATTCAAACGAACTTGAATATTATCAAAAGAAAGAGGAGAACACCACAATAGGAAACGGCAATAATGGAAGTATTTACAGAGATCGGATACAATGACCGGAGGTTACTGGCTCTCGAGTCGAGCACGTCGGCAGGCCCTGGTGATTGAATAATTACTCACCGTTTCCATGGTGCAGTGGAGTAAGGTTATATCCCCCGGCCTGGCTGGCTGAGGTTCGAGTCCCCTGAGGCCGAAAGATTAAAAGGAATTAAAAAAATGAATAATGGTGAGTAAATGAAAAAAAAGTGACTCGGTACAATCGGTATATGTAAAAACCCAGCCATGCTTTAAGGCGGACCTAGACTGTTTCCAGAGGGCACTGAAAGCGTCTGGGCTGTGGATGGATTTAGACCATGAGTTCCCTGTGGGTACTCCGGGAGACTTAGTCTGGCCCTGAGCACGAAGGCTTTCAGCTGCTTCCCGCAAAGGTGAACTGAGCGCTTTCCGATAAAGTTCAATAAAATCTGGCCAATACGACCTGCATTACGTGTTATTTAGAATACGATGTTTCATTCAATCAGTTTTTATCACATTTTACTGGACCACACCCCGGGTTGGGGCACCCGATGTGTATTGTCTGGAAGTACTCACAGCCTGGGCCAGACCACCTCCCTACGCCTGTTGGTTCCTAGTGAAAGGCCAGAATTTTCTATTTACTACACTCCCACACGACCACAGCGTGCAACGAAAAACACGAGAAATTAATCCAGACAAGGAAAGGCTTTGCCGGCGCCGGGAATCGAACCCGCGACCAGCGCAACGGGAGAGCCACTCCTTAACCAGTCGGCCAATGAGGTACCCCAACTTGCAGAGTGAGTTATGGGAGGCTCGTCTTTCAGGCAAGTCAGCTGCACTACACGGCTCCCCATTCCTATTTAGATTAATTTCTGTGTTGAGATTTTCCCATTTTCTATGAACTTTTCGGAGAGCATGGGCCATCACTCTACCTGTTACCCACTCGGGGAGACACAACAGAATCACAGGAGAAGATGCCCACCGCCTTGCCACCTGTGAAACGCCAGAATTTTCTCTTTACTTTAGCGGCAAAAAAAAAAAAAAAAACACCCTACTTTTACATCAATATTCTGTTCCAGACCTCATTTTTCTTCACTCACCCATTTCTTATTAGATTCTTCCTCCTTCAGATTTCTCTTTCTGATCTGACAAACTTACTAAAATCAGGCAAGTCTGCTGCACTACACTACTGGTCCGCTGTCAGATCACTGGCAGGTTTTTATTCCCATGGGTCGGCCTAATACTCATGTCTAAATCCAGTTGGTATAGAGAAAGTGAGGATTGAGGTTAGGTTGAGTATTATGGAATGTAGGCCTACACAGAGTCACAAAAGTAGCCTATAAGTATTGCAAGTAATTTATAAGTGGGGAAGGATTGGTCAACAACCTCATGGCCCAGAATCAGTCAGCATGTGTTAGTTTCCCATCTGAGCTCAGCATGTGGGGGTTTATTAAGATTGATTCATTCAGTTTTAACGCCCACGACACCGGAAAGGAGAATTGCTTTCAACTTTACCCGTGTGTGTTTTCGTTGTATATTCATTGTTTTTGTATGGTATTATCACTACCTCGAGAACCATTCGACCTGGATTGATGAAATTCGGTATGCACGTGTATAATGACCTACAGTGATTGTAAATTAAAATCACTGTCAAGGGTCAAAGGTCAAAGTCACAGGCAAAAATACGTTTATATTTTTGTTTGTTTCTGTACTTTGTAAATTTATGATACTGCTGCGTAATGTGTAGAACGACTGAGTGCACCGTCGTCTTCATGACACATATCTTATCATAAACATAATTTATTGCACAAAACCGATTGTGTAATAAATAATGACGGCAAAACAAAACATTGTAGGAACATTTAGTTTTGTTTGCTTCAACTCAATATAATTTAATTTTACTCTTGCTGACTTTTCAATCACAATTTCGAAATCAACACATTTGTCTGTTTCTGACGGCACACGATGCTCACAAATAAATATATCCAGGCGGTGAAAATTTCCGAACACACAATATTATCATGACCTGAGCTGAAGCAGACTGGCGGCATGGAAACTGGCATGGAAAGCACCGTTGCCAGATTATCGTACTCGGAGCCTCATATTTACTGGTTTCTGAGCCATAGCAATTGCCAAAAAAACAGCAATAATAAATCATTTTAACGCTAACTATATATGAAGGCAGTTATTGGGGTCGTGGAGTCAGTTTTGGGGTCGGAAATCGGCAAACATGGGAGGCTGAGTACGACAATCTGGCAACAATCTCCCTTCATCTGTATTTCCTCCTGCCTACGACTTGAACTCTTTCAAGAGGAGGGTATCAGGACACCTCTCCTCCCGAAACTGACTTATCTTTCGGCCACCTCTTTGGATTCTTTTTAGGAGCAGGTTTTTTTTTTTTTTTTTTTTTTTTTTTTTTTTTTTTGAGCAGTTTCCTTTTCTAAAAAAAAAAAAAAAAAAAAAAAAAAAACGTTGATGGAAAGGCAAGTTTGGCCTGGCGGGAGCACAGTCGGCAAAAGAAGTATCGAACACTCAGGAGTCGATTGATTAGTATCTGAGCGAAATCTGTGGACATGGTGTTGTGTTGGTTAGCTGGGCACAAGTGGATAAACTCAAACAAAACCATGTCTGTATATTTCGCTCAAATACTATATAGTCATTCACCCCATGAGTGTTCGATTCATTGTTTGACGACTGTACTTATTTTCTTGCGTTAATTAAAGGAGGCAACTCAGGGGCAAGTTAGTTATTTTAAATCGCCATTAGTCAGTAATTTTTTATCGCACTTGTGGATTAGAATGATAAAGAGGATTAAATTTCCACGTAAAAAATATAAATGATGAAAGCAAAATAAGCTATAAGGAGCCTCAGCGT
The DNA here is from genome assembly GCF_024679095.1 of Eriocheir sinensis. Lineage (NCBI taxonomy): Eukaryota > Metazoa > Arthropoda > Malacostraca > Decapoda > Varunidae > Eriocheir > Eriocheir sinensis. The sequence goes on from NC_066528.1 coordinate 7,823,980, forward strand.
CCTTCGTGCTAATTAATCCTCTTACGCCGTCGTTGTCAGGCCTAACAGCCATCATCTTTCCTTTTTACTTCTATCGTTTGTTTTACTTTAGCGGCAAAAAAAAAAAAAAACCTACCCTACTTTTACATCAATATTCTGTTCCCGACCTCATTTTTCTTCACTCACCCATTTCTTATTAGATTCTTCCTCCTTCAGATTTCTCTCTCTGATCTGACAAACTTACTAAAATTTTTCCTCTCCTTTAGAAACTCCATAATATTCTTCCTTTCATTCAGTTTCTCCTCGCTGTATACCTTTAATATCTTCACGTTGCTGTTCCGTCCTCTCCTAGCTCATAACATAACCATCCTAATATTGTTTTAATGCCGCCCTCTGCGTACATTCTTCTTTTACCTTATACATCTGTGCTTTATGAAACTAATGCACCTCGTCAGCAGTCTTTACCAGATCTCTCTCTCTCTCTCTCTCTCTCTCTCTCTCTCTCTCTCTCTCTCTCTCTCTCTCTCTCTCTCTCTCTCTCTCTCTCTCTCTCTCTCTCTCTCTCTCTCTCTCTCTCTCTTCTTCCTCTTCTTCTTCTTCTTCTTCGTCTTCTTCTTTTTCTTCTTCTGTTTCTTTTTCTTCATCCTATTCTTCATCCTATTCTTCTTCCTATTTTTCCTATTCTCCCTCCTCTTTTTCTTCTTCTTCTTCTTCTTCTTCTTCTTCTTCTTTGTCTTCTTCTTTTTTTTCTTCTTCGTCTTCATCCTATTCTTCTTCCTATTCTTCTTCCTATTTTTCCTATTCTCCCTCCTCTTTTTCTTCTTCTTCTTCTTCTTCTTCTTCTTCGTCTTCTTCTTCTTTTTCTTCTTCAGTTTCTGCTTCTGTTTCTGCTTCTTCTTCTTCTTCTTCTTCTTCTTCGTCTTGATCCTATTCTTCTTCCTATTCTTCTTCCTTTTTTTCCTATTTTCCCTCCTCTTCTTCTTCTTCTTCCTCTTCATCTTCTTCCTCCATCTTTATGTCGGTCTCTTCCTCTCATCACTTCACGCCTACCGTCTATTGTTTCCCATTCACCCACTCGTGTATTCCCCGCCACCCTCGCTCTTTTCACCGCCCTCGTTCTTGCCTCCCCGCTCCCACGTCCCGAGCTTTCCCGCATCCGCATGTATGAAATGTTGAGGAGGATGTTTCACGTGAAAAATCTTTAATCAACATCTGAAATATTCCACACAGTTCGCGTCAGTGCATGCTCGGAATAAAGTAACAGTAAGGGAACATGATGCAGCTTTTTATTGATATATTACTGTGACATTAATTGTATAGACACCGAGGAGAGCGTTAGAAATACAGATAGACAGAGAGGTCAGAGGGGTCAGTCATCCACCTACCATGATAAGAACGGCAACACTGAAGAAAAATTTAAGTTCACTGTTTTGAATCATCCATTTGGAAATGAATACAGAAAGCTCGGTTTTGTGACGGTACTCACTAATATTAATTCCTTTCAAATAAACGCGAGTCTCACGTAATAATGGCAGGAGAAGCAAATGAAAGGGACATATCAGCGTAATTGGTCTGTTTTTGATCAGCCATAAAATGCTGTGTAGCGAATCTGTGAGCGTGTGTGTGTGTGTGTGTGTGTGTGTGTGTGTGTGTGTGTGTGTGTGTGTTGGCTGCGGACCAAGTGCGACTGATGCATTTTCAGGATGATGAGACAAAATTACGTTTCAGTTGTTCGCTAAATAAATTGTAAATGACACGTGCTCACTTTCGGGTGTTAACGAACCATTGCTCTTGTTATAACTGGGTGAAAGATGACTTTTCTCTTTAGTTCTGTAGCTAAAGTAAAATATAAATGGTCTGAAATTGTTAGCTCGCCTGTAGTGTGGAATATGCATCTCACGTGGGGGGGGCTCCACTCACACAGCTCTCCTTGACAGAGTGGAGTCTAAGGCTCTTCGTCTCATCAGCTCTCCTCCTCTTACTAATAGTCTTCTTCCTCTTAAATTTCGCCGCCATGTTGCCTCTCTTTCTATCTTCTATCGGTATTTTCACGCTGACTGCTCTTCTGAACTTGCTAACTGCATGCCTCCACCCCTCCCGCGGCCTCGCCACACACGACTTTCTACTCAAGCTCATCCCTTTACTGTCCAAATCCCTTACGCAAGAGTTAACCAGCATCTTCACTCTTTCATCCTTCACGCTGGTAAACTCTGGAACAATCTTCCTTCATCTGTATTTCCTCCTGCCTACGACTTGAACTCTTTCAAGAGGAGGGTATCAGGATACCTCTCCTCCCGAAACTGACCTATTTTTCGACCACTCCTCGAACTCTTTTTAGGAGCAGTGCGTAGCGGAGTTTTTTTTTTTTTTTAACTTTTGTTACCTTTTGTTTTATGCCCTTGAACTAACTCCTCTGCTGTTAAAAAAAAAAAAAAATAGTGTCGATTCCACGAAACATGATCGAGGTTGGGTGATGGCAGTGAAGGAGCAGACCAGCCACATCGTACTGAGTTCCAAATTTGTTTTAAGAAAGAGTTAACTTTGGAATCTGGGACGAGGTGTGTTGTCAGAGTCCGCCCTGTATCTCCAGGGGAAGGATTTTATTGTTCGCTGGTAAAGAACCAAAGGAACTGGACTGAACTGCGAAAGGAGGGACATGTCTCGTGTTTTGCTTTCCCTTTCACCGGAAACAAGTGAAGTCTGCATTAGTTAGCATGTTGCTTTTCGTGTCACAATGATTAAACCTTCACGGGCGAAAAAAAAAACTTCTCCCATCGGATTTTACGACTTTTCATCAAGTTCTTCTTCAAGCTCTTTTTTTCCAACCATCGTCACCTGTCACACTCACTGTTCTTCTTAACCCGTCCGCTGCGATTTTCACGGATTTGGTTTTCACTGGTAGCCTGGTAACATGTATTCCCAGGTCTTTCTCTGCCTCTGTGGTGGATAGTGGAGTGTTTCCCATGTGGTATTGGTGTGCTGGATATTCCCTCCCAAGGTGCAGGATATTACATTTTTCTTCATTGAATAGTATCAGCCACTTTTTGTTCCGTTCCTGTAGCTTGGTGATGTCTTCTGGTAGGAAATCCGCAGTCAAGGGAACACTTTTCCTCCCTCTCACGCCACTCAACCATAGTCGATGCTCTTCACCTGCTGCTCTTCATTCTCGCTGTTCCCTCACCTGCGCCGGTTCGACCTTCCACCATTATTAACATTTCATAGTTTAGGCCAGCGCCTCAGCTCGTGCGTGAGGACTGGAGGCTCTGAGGGTCAGGCCGGTGGAGCAGCGCCCTCGGCCGCACCTGTTGAGGAGCTCAGCCAACACAGAAACGGGTGTATTGTCACGTAGCGAAGTTGTTAAGCATCAAGCAGGGCAGACACACTCAAGTGGGCCAGGCTTTATTCTTTCTCTCCCTCTTCCTCTTCCTCTCCCCGCACCCTCTCCCCGCGCCCTCTCCGTTGCGCGCGCGCGTGTGTGTGTGTGTGTGTGTGTGTGTGTGTGTGTGTGTGAGAGAGAGAGAGAGAGAGAGTGTGTGTGTGTGTGTGTGTGTGTGTGTGTGTGTGTGTGTGTGTGTGTGTGTGTGTGTGTAGAAAGGCGGGGTACGCGGCGATGCACAATGAGCGCTTGACGAAATGAGGTTTTGGTCTAATGTGAAGTAAGTGACTCAAGGGTGGACACGAGGGTTCGTGATGAAGAACAACAAAATATGACAATTTCCAAACTAAGGAGAAAACAGGAGGAGTCTAGGACGAGGCCGGAAGAGATGATGGGTGTGTGGGGAAAACGAGAAAGTAAATATGAAAGAGTGTGTGCGCCCAGTCACATTGTAACTCAAATTAATTGCTTCCTTCACAAAGGGAGGCAAACCAATGTTTCCTGTGTCTTATTGCCGACGCACTGGCGGAATGACAGGTGGTGTGGGAATTCATAACGTGAGACAGCCAACTTCAAGGGAGACCGTGAAAACATTACACAATAAAGGGGTGAGGCAGGACGCAGTAGAGAACAATGAACGGTAATG